>NC_082390.1:19626064-19818564 GCF_031168955.1 Gadus macrocephalus | reverse complement strand
GGATGACTTTTTGCTGGAGAGATATAGATTCTCACGCAAATCTTTAATATATTTAAATAGCCTTCTCCAGCCTTACAAAGCCAACACTACCAATCGAGGACATGGCCTAAGTTCACTCCAGACTATTTGCGTAGCCCTCCGTTTTTGGCAAATGGTAGTTTTATTAATAATGTTCGAGATGATGAGCACATCTCAGTCCTTTCAGATGACCCATCCAAGTCCGGACCAAGATTTTCATCGGCCTCCTATCATACAAAGAGCAATACTGGCTGAGTACTATGCCGAGAGGCGCTTACAACGGACTTGCATCCACTGGAGAATGTTTGATCGTAGCAGGCTTCTTCATTACAAGCAATAATCCATCTTGATCTGTGAAGTTGATGAATTGTCACTTTTAGGTTTTCTACCCAGTTACCAAAAAAAACACATTTGGATCATATGCGCTGTGGCACTCACACGGTTTGCATGTGTTACTTCGAAGGCAAACAAAATCTAAAATACAAGAAAAACACAAAAACCTACATTCAACCAGTACCCTCACAAGGCCCCTGACTCTCTGAGGAGGTAGGCCTACCTCCAGGTCCCCCCTCCATGCCAGGGCGCCCTGAATTTATGTCTATCAACAGCCCCTCCACCGGGGTCAAGACAATTTGAGGGCCAGATCCAGTCTGCCGACTGTCTGCCTTTTCACGATTGGCTTAAAAAAAGGGCTTATTTAAATTTATACCAATACGATGGTGGGCAAAGCTTACCAGTTTGTATGTTTTTATAGGCCTACTTAATTTTTACTTGATCCGCTGACCGCTTGAGAGCCATCGGAGTACATATTTTTTATAGGGTTATGTGGTAGGAACGTTAAGAATGATTAACTGGGATATTTTTAGATTCATGGCTCAAATATTAAGGATCATGCTTTTGACGTGGAGCCTAACTAACGCATTTAGGCAGTCAGCGATCCGCTGCCAGGCTTTTGTTCTCCGGGTTGCAGAGGCTTTAGCGTTCCCTTTTCTTGTGATAATGTCCTTCCCCTCGTTATAGCTCTCCAGGAGAACCTGGAGTTCCATTTCATTTAAATAAGCGGCCTGTTTCGCCAATTAGATCAGGGTGTCCATGATCTATGCATCACGTCTTTATAGGTTTGGCGTGGACGCGCACAACCCTGTGTTAACCAACCCCGAGTTGATTGAACTAATGCATAACCCGTGCGGTGGAACCGACAGATCTGGTTCAGTTGGCACAGGGTCAATAAACCTAGAGTTCAGCGTTAACTCTGGGTTTGTTAAACCTCCGTTTGTGGAATACCCTAAATCAGGGCGGTTTATGTACCGGGTAAATAACAACCACCAGAGTGGGAAAAGGGTCATCCACCTCTGTTTGGGTAGAATCGATTATCCGTATTCAATCCCATTGACTTTCCATCGATCTCTCTCTCGCCGGCCGTACAGCACTTCCAGACGATCACACAGATCCTGTCTGTTCTTCTCAAGCCCTCCAAGATCACACAGCCCCTGTCAGTAGTATGATAGCCCTTTTAACCCCAAGCACCCCTGCTTAATGATCCTCAGGCTTGCATCGTTAATGGGAGGAAGACCATGTAAGGCTTGGGGGTGGAGCCAGCTGGTTGCCAGATATACCACTCCCCTCAATCCTCCCTGCCGTCTGCCTCACAATATCTATCTATCTATAGTGTATAATATATATATATATATATATATATATATATATATATATATATATATATATATATATATATATATATATATATATATATATATATATATATATATATATAGTGCATATATCTATATCTCGTCTATAACTACAGTATATATATATATCTACAGTGTATATATCTCTATATCTTTATATCTATTGTATATATCTCTATATCTATAGTGTATATATATATATATATATATATATATATATATATTATATATATATATATATATATATATATATCTTTATATCTCTATATCTATAGTGTGTGTATATAGTTATATATATATATCTCTATATAGTGTATATATATGTCTATATCTTTATATCTATTGTATATATATATCTATAGTGTGTATATATAGATATTTATATATGTCTATATCTTTATATCTATAGTGTATATGTCTATGTCTCCGGATGAGGCCCTCCCCCTGATGGGTGTGTGCTCTGCAGGGCGGCGCCTGCCTGTGTACGGAGCCTCAGGAGCTCCCGTGTTGGGAGCCTTTCCCACGGTGCCGGCGGAGCTCAAACACTCAGACATCGACGTGTCAGACCTGGGCTCCCGTAACTACGGCGCCCGCACAGACTTCTACTGCCTGGTAACCAAGGAGGACATGTGACGGTGCTGCTCCATCACGACTCAGACCCGGACCACACCTTGCTCCAGCTCAGTGCGCATCACCCGATAAGAGTAGTGGGCTGTTCCCCAAATGCAACATTACATTGTTTTGTACTATTTCGTGGATTCCATTCACAGAATAACATTTGTACAGTTAACCAAAGAAGGTTTTATGTAGTTAATTAAATAGATTAGTAAACAATAAAAAGTATGAATGAGTCAGAGTTTATCATTTAGTTAGCAGATGGACCTTTTAGACACACCTGGAATTGTGATTCACTTGACAAGGTCGCTCCTATCGAACAGATGGCATGAACATCAACTCAATGCTGTTTGAATGCTGTTTGAATGCTGTAATTGTCCCCATTAAGAGGCTGGTTGTTAAGTATGTAAAAGGTGATGGCAAGAGCAAACACACAAAGATCAGGGGACGGGTGTGGCAGCTCAGGACAGGAATGGTTCCTGTCTGAGCAGGAGAAATATGCAGGGAGGGGCCGTCCTTTTACAGTCGCGATTAGTAACTTAAACGCAAACACCATGAGGCCATGACATCCACCAGGCGCATCCACCACAGCACTCCTAAATGCTTTCATGTAAAATAATGAAATTGGTTGATGTTCTTTATTAAAAATAAATACATCTGATCTTGTGATAATATATGATATGAATTCAAATGCTGAAATATATACAGTGACATTTTCAACACAGCAGTTCTGGATTAATGTTTGCGATTGAACAAGAATTTAATTCATTTGCATGTTACATTCAATAACATGTCGATTAAAGTCATTGTAATCTACAAAGTATGTCAAGATTGAAACATCGAACAAACACTTAAAAACCTGTTAAGTACCAAACAAAATACATTCTAGTTAGCATTAAAACAGAGCATGTTAAACTATCCCAACATCCGCAGGACAATTTGCAGTGGGTCTGCCAGAGTACATAAAACATGAGCTGGCAGATTGTGCTGGTTCACATGCTGACTTTACGGATTGGGGTCTTACGGATTAATGTTTTTGAAAAATGTCACCTTTATGATAAACAGCATAGTATTGTATAAAGAATGAGTTTTAATTGCTAAAACATATAAAAAGACTAAATATTTACAGAAGTCATTTTCTACATGCCTATACATCCACACACGCCCACTAGTATATATATTTTCTTTATGTGTATTCTTTTACTATTTCATTTATTTAACAAAGCACTTTTTACAAAATAACAATGAGACAAGGGACGCTATTTATATTAGGATTTATAAAATGCTAGTTAGAGGCCCTATCACAGCGTTGTGGAGTAAACAGTAACGAGATGGGACACTGAGTCTTTTTTTCGTTTTCTCGTGGGAGTGTTCACACGAGAAGGAGATTACACACAACGGGCCTCACTGTTTTACCCAATCATTTCATTTGGATACATAAAACTAAGATGATACAGAAACAGAGCAGTAGAGAGAAAGGGGGGGAGAGAGAACAGGGTGGAAATAAAATCCCTGATTCCCTTTCTTTTTTTTTTACCGATGTTTAACAAATGTCAATCGTTAAGGTGCACACCATATCTGTAATTACCATTTTATTCACACAGTCCATCGTTTTTCCCAATGCAGCTGAAAAATCCTGTTGTAGTGAACGCACGTTGAATGTCCCTGCTCTCTACCCAGTAGATTCCCGTCAACAAGTCCTTGACGCAGATGATTATATACATACTGAAGTCGTTACTTCTCATCAGATGGACAAATCGGCAAAGTCTGGCCTCGTAAACCCTTTCTGTAAGACAGGGAGACAAGTCAAAACGTTAATGTGACATCAGGGCGATCGAATGTTTCCATTAATAACACATACATTATGCATTGACAGCTTGGGGTTTTCCATTAAAGGAATGGAAACAAAAAGTTAAAAAGTTCTGCCGTGATGCCGGTAGAAAGGGGAAACGGCAGAAAGCAAACACGCATTTTTGGTTGTGTCAGGACTTGTGTTCGTTACACAATACACCACATGACCCAGCCCCTGGGTGCGGCAGGTCTGCACACCAATAAATCTACCACACCCCTGCCAACCGGGAGGTGTGCAACAACATGTGTGTGCGTGTGTTGGCGAGCTTGTATGCGCGTTCAAGAGAGAGTGAATGTGTGTGTGTGCCTGTGTGTGTGAGCTTGTCTAGGTGTGTGTGTGTTTGATTTCAAATTTACTGGGGATGTTTTCAAACACCAGCCACCAGATGATGCGTTTTATGCTTTCAGGAATGTCAACCTACTGTGTGTGTTTGTGTGTGTGTGTGTGTGTGTGTGTGTGTGTGTGTGTGTGTGTGTGTGTGTGTGTGTGTGTGTGTGTGTGTGTGTGTGTGTGTGTGTGTGTGTGTGTGTGTGTGTGTGTGCAAAGCAAGCAAAAAAAGGGTGGAGTTAATGCTTCACAAAGAAGAGAAAGTTTTCACACTGAGTCGCTGCTTTCCTTTTCTTCTGGTGTGTATGTGCTGAAATGAACAAGTTGACGTCATATACAATGGTTATAATGGTCATAAGCCTCTCGATTGGCTCTCCAGAAACCGGCATTTTTGACCCTCACTGTACGAGTAACGCCAGACAGAGGCTCCGCTGGCCGTACAGGATCTGTGGCATTCTTGAGTCTCGCTGTGGAAACAGCCAGGCGCATTCACACAGGACTTTCTTACCCCTTTGTAGTCTTTGTGCAGTTTCTTGTACTGGAACATGTTGCAAAGAACCGTGGCTGCGGCCTTGGCTGCTTTCAACTTCCCCGCGCTGAGGAGATGAAACCACACAGGGAAGATTAACCATTGAAGCAAGACAAGAAGGAGGGAAAATGCCAAGTAGTATTCAGTCATTCATTGACTTAAGTCTCGAACCGTTAAGCAGTCGAGTACGAACGATATTTTCGATTTCGTCAAACAAAGCGTGTTTCTTCTTCTTAACTAAAAGTAGTGAGCCAAAAGGCAGTGAAAACGAAGTGCGTGTTAAAACGGGTCATTGGACGCTCATCAACGCATTTCAGACAAAGGGTTCCCTTCATGTGGAGGGAAAACCGACACAATTCTCACATCAATCTTTAGATGTGCTGTAAATCCCACGGTAGGAAAAAAAAAACACATCGTCCAATCAGGATGCTCCCTGTTTTAAGTCCCAGCTACCTGTGGTCGTGGGAGTTCTTGATGCCCACCAGCTTGGTGAGCCCATCGAAGAAGCAGATGTCTCTGGCGGCCACGGAGCTGCTGGTCACCAGGTTGTTGAGGATCCCACAGATGTTGACCACCACCTCGCTGGAGGGCTCCTTCTGGTTCCCGTCGTCGGGCAGCTTGGACACCAGGTTGTTCACCATCTTGGTGGCTGCAGAGAGAACAAAAACACCATGTTGAGACAACACATCAGTCTTCTGAACTGTTGACATGCCTTGGAGTGTCCCTAGGGTGAATAGCACCACCTAAATACCAGACATCCCCCTGACCATGACTGAGTCAGGGCAGAGAGCTGCTACACAGCAGGGGTCACCCGGGGCTCAGTACAGGCCATGTATAGTAGTGTTTCACCCTGCTGTGTCATGTCATTTCTATCAGTCTATAGTATCGGCCGCTATAACATAGAGGTCGACTTTGGAGATTTGATTTATTTTTTGAAGTTTTCCTGATTGTTTTTTGAAAACCTGTAATATTCATATGCGTTTTAGTCATTATCTTTATATCTATTTTTATAATTTATTTAAAGTTGCCGGTGGCTCTCAGGCTACCTGAGGCCGTTCTAACTGTGTGGATTGGTTGAAGGCCCTTTCTAACCTGGCAGTGTATGGAGCCGGCGCGGGGCGAGTCCAGACTTACCCATGTCGTTCTTGTCCTTGGCGTGGCGGGACAGGTTGCGCAGGAAGCCGGTGAGCGAGCGCAGCTCCAGGTCTCTGTCGGTGCGCATGAGATCCATCAGCACGGGCAGCATGCGCTCCTGCTCCAACGCCACGCGGCTCAGCACCGACGCCCACTGGGAACACAACGTGAAGATCGTTAGAGGACGACTCCGGCTCAGGCTTCTGGAGAAATCCACTACCCCCAAAGCAGCCCCACGCACACTACAACAACAGACTGTTTAAATCCATACTTTACAGTAACTTGCACAGCATTTTTAACTAAAGAATCAACCGCGGCTGGTACCACTACCACTTGAAACCTTTACACTTTACACTCTACTACACCTCATTACTGTTTTAGCTTCTCTACTTATTATTACTTACTTCATTTAATTTAATTTGTATTATTATTTATTATTGTGATCTATTGATGCTGCTACTTATTTTTACATATTTTTATTTATACATATCTTTATTTACATTATCTTGTGTTGGTGCTGCTATGTGGCTGTTGAGGAACAAAGCCTAATACTTTTACTCTTGTGTACTTCTACAAGAAGTTTAAGTAATTCTGATTCTGATTCTGATTCTGATATTCAATACGCGCAAGGTGAGACCAGAACCAACAAGAGGCTCAAAACTCCTCATAACATGAGGTGGGGTTTTCCTGGAGACATGAGAACAATGTGTTGACGTTAAACCCTAACCCATAAACTCTGATATCTGAGTATTTCTTTTGCTTGAAAACTCTTTGAAAAGATGGACCATATAGATCATTGGACAGGGAGGTTTTCCATTGTTCTGATTCCGACCAATGAGAGCAACGGTCCACCTTTCCCTGCAATGTTTCAGCGGGAAACCGAGTAGGTTCAAAACCAGCGTGTGAAGCAGCCGTCCCCACAGCTTGTAAATAACCCAGTGTGACGGTTCCTCTGTAAGGAACCACCAAGCCGCCGGTTCCCCGCTCACCCTCTTGTCCCCAGCGGTGATGTTCTGCAGGGCTCCGCAGGCGGCCTCGCGCGTGATGGCGTTGATCTCACACTGGCGCAGAACGCGGTTGTACAGTGACACGATCTGTGGGTGCCACAGCCACTCCATCCCCTTGGGCACCCTGGCCACCTCGGTGAAGGTGGACAGGTCCTTGTCCTTCCTCTGCCGGCAGAGGAGACAAAGGAGACAGGGATGAGTCCTACATCTGATGTAGAGCACGTGCTGATGTGGAGCTCCTTGTTGTGCTGTGGAGCTCTGTGAGGGGCACAGGGAGTGCGGGCGTGGGCTGACTTACGTTTTTGGCCTTCCGGCTCTTAGGGGTGAAGCAGCCGATGGCTTCTGCGTGGCCGGTGTCGCTAGCCCGGCTGGGCCCCTCCAGGCGCAGGGTGGCGGAGGGGGGCAGCTCGCTGTACAGCTGGTAGGACAGGTTACGGAGCACGCACACCGCATTCTCAACCCCCTGCAAACCAACACACACACGCTGGGAATGCTGTTTGCACACATAAGAACCGCATCATCAGCCACAACAGCCACAACAGAAGTGCGCTTCCATTGGCCGAGGCGTCCTACCTTGTCCTCTGGATTGTTGCCCTCCAGGGAGCATTTGATGTAGCAGACCAGGGCGTCCACCAGCCCGTGGGTCTCCCTCATCTGCTGCCGAGTCTTCTCGTTCACCGAGCTCAGGTTCCTGATGGCGGGGGACGGTCAGTGTCCAAAGGGACGGAAGAGGTGTTTGAGAGGCGATATCGACATGGCAGATACAGGCCCCTTTGGTCAGGTAGGTCATACACAAGACTTGAGAATGAAGCACCACAACCGCACACCATACAAAGAGTACAAAGAGTAAGACAAACGGTGGTACTCTTTCAGATGTATTTCAAATCCGATTTTGGCTTTGTGCGTCTGTGCGTGTGCGCCTGTGTGTGTGTGTACCTTAAGCATCCGGTGGTGTTGTAGAAGATGTCTGCCTCAGAGGCGGTATGCTGGATGGAGTCCCCGTCGGCGGTGCCACACAGGGGGACGAGGATCTTCTCAGTGAGCTCTGCCAGCGTCTCCTTGGCCAGCTTTTCCTTCAGGTTGTCTTTGGACGACAGATTCCACAGGATGCCTGAACAAACAGAAAAGACAGGAGGGTTGGCCCACTGGCTCGATACAGACCTTATCAGTCGTCAGACTTCTTCAGCCTGTTTTCAGGTTTTCACTTTGCAATTACGCTTCGATTAAAGAAGCTTTCATTATAAATGAAATCCATGATGAAATTATAATATGGATCTTTTTCAACAAATCGTAAACAACTGATGGAGTTTCTAAAGTGTGTTTGTTTGTTGTGCAATTCTCACGCAGGATTTTCAAACCGCTGAAAATCCTGTTGTTGGTAATCCAAAGACTAACAAGGCCTTTAGGCATGCGAGGGGTGTGGCAGTCATAAACCAAATGGCCACTCCCTTCTCTTCCTCCCATATCAACACACCAGGAAACAAACAGCACCTGCACTACAAACAGCACCTGCCCAACTACACTACACATTAAACAAAACCAATGTGGGATATGTTTTACATTTTTTGCTCTAAGCACGTTAAGAGGATTACGATTCAGGCACCGAACAGCTTCCTTTGAAGAGAGTCATTTCACACAGTTCCCGGAAGCAAACACAAAAGTGAATTATAGTCTTTGACGGCTCACAGCACAGTGTGAGATAGGGTTTAACTATTGACTACAAATCTCGCTCAGTTAAGGTGGATCTCGTTTAAATGTGTTTTAGGTAAAGAGCGATTATCGGTGTGTGTGTCTCTGGATGAGCCATTTGAGATCGCTCCCGGCTCATTTCTGAAGATCAGGGCATTTCTTCCGTGATTGGTTAGGGGAATCCACCTGTCAATCACAGTTGTGTGAAATGCAACACACCTCAAGGGGCGGAGACATGGAGGGAGTGAGGGAGGGAGGGGTTTGCTGTTTTACCGGTGATGTTCTTGCGCAGCTCTTCGTCGGTCTCCTTTAGGGCCTCCACCAGCTGGGGGATGCCCCCCTCGTCGATGAGGGCCACCTTGTTGTCCATGTTCTCATAGATGAGGTTCCTGGTGGCGCCGGTAGCGAAGCGCTGCACCTCTTCGTTGTCACAGTTGAACAGCTTCACCAGCTCGCCAACGCCCTTGCAGCGACGCACCTTTGGACACGGGTGTGAGGAAACGTTAGATCAGCACTACAGATTAAACCACTCATTCACTCTCACTCCTAGTAGCCTCCACCGGAGCAGCAACCCCTCCTCACTCGTAAACCCCTCCCCTACATTGGCAAATCAGTTTTAAACTATGTGTAATATCAAAGGAAGTATCAGCGACATACATCTAATAGTGTCTATTTTGTTCAGTAGATGTTGTTCACCAAATAAGACCACAAAAACAACACAACGTTTTGAGACTGCTTCAACGACCCCAGTGGTGTGGAATGTTAGCAATGCACTGAGAATCACGCTAGGGAACGACGTTGAGACAGCGAGCGAGCGAGCAGGGGTGTGTCGGCTCAAGTTCTGCACTGGGCTACCTCTTGTTTTGCCTCGTTGTTGTTGTAACACTCGTGCTGGATGTAGGCCGCCCCCAGGACTTGCAGGTTGGGGTCAGACTCCCTCAGGTACTGCACCGCGGTGGGCATGTCCAGATTGTTGATCCTGTGGAACAAGCAGCAGCAGATCAACGACTATAACTAGCAACGAACCCTCATGTCAATAACATCGCCATTGAGTCATTTCCTTCTGTGTCTTGCGGGAAGGATTGGATATTTCTATAATTATACTTCTCAGCAATAAGGGAAGCCACAGTAATTACTCGTCAATTAGAATCGCTCTCTGCCTCTAAAGCAAAGTGTTTTCTGCTTCATTTGACGACGTGGTCCCTCCATCTGCCTGAGGATCCACAAGCGTACAGTGTGAAATGTGAAGTCTAAGATCGCCACACCCCACCCAGGCCTTCCACTGTACAACTCTGGAGAAATCAATTCTCCTAGAAACTGTCATCAGTAGCGAATAACATACTGCCTTGTAAGTCGTTAATGCGTTTGCCGATCAGATGTGCATATGTAAACCATCCATCCCGTTTGCAGCTCGGGGCGGTCCACTCACCCGCTCAGGTTCCCCAGGCTGCCCCGTAGGTCCATGTCTCCGTCGTACACGTCCATGCCCCGGCCCACGCTGTGCATGCTCTTCACCGACATGGCCCGGGACATGGTGCCAGGACGCTGCATCATCATCAGGTTGCCCTGGGACCCGGCCATCCCGCCCAGGACAAAGCCTCTGTCCTGCCCGGCCCCCATGTAGCCGCTCCCACTGGACATCTGGTGCTGCAGGGTGGAGGCGCCTGACACCGAGCCCATGCTGGCCCGGTTGCGGTTGTTGATCCTGCTGATGGTGCGGTAGGCGGGGCCTTTGTAGGAGTGGGACTGCTGGACCATCTCCGCCTCCCCTCCGCCCACCATGCTGGCGCCGCGGGACAGCGTCCCGCTGAGGGAGCGCCTCATGGGGGCCTGGTAGGCGGTGCCGCCCCCCTGCATGGTCTGCCTCGTCTGGGTGTTGTAGCCATTGCTGACATTTTGACTGTACTGCCTGGAGACGGTGGCGTCGCGCTCAGACACCATGCTGCCCGCGTCGCTGCCGTCCGCCATCCAGGAGTTCACGTGGGCCGACTGCGGCCGCATGGAGTGCAGGGAGATTATTTCCGGGTCGCCTCGGCCCATGCTCATCTGTTGCAGGCCGGCTCCCTGGTAGCCCCCCATCACCACGTCCCTCTGCTGGTACATCACACTTTCTCCACCTCCGATTCCTGCCCCCGCCATGCTGACCCTGTTGAGCTGGCCCAGGTCCACGGCCGAGCGCGTGGAGAAGCCCCGCGGCATGCTGCCTGAGTACTGGGACATGCGTGGAGCCTGGATTCCATCGGGAAGAGTGAGATCAGATATCAGTAGTGGACAGGGTAGAGGTGCAGATACACAGCAGAGGCCCTGATACAACTGAGAGAAAGTCCTGAGTGAAAGAACACAGCCCAAGAGGGGACTGATGAGGTTACACAGTCTCCAGGAGATAACCCAATCTTGCAGCAACTGCAGATAGAGGTACTGTTTATTCGAATAATACCTTCTCTCTCACTCTTGTTGAGAGCGTTCAGGCATTGGGTCTGAAATGGGAGGTGAGCTCCCCAAGGCCTGTGTGCTGAGCTCGTCACAGCCTTGCATGAAACACTACGCAAACGGCGGGCCATCGACCAGCCCCGCGCTGATGTCATAGACCCTGGTCAATGATTAGCTCCTCCAGCGCCGGGTGGAACATACTTGCTGGATGTGCCGTGTCTTTCAGGGTTGGTGGGAAAAGGCGCATGGCAAAATAAGGAGATTATTACCATGGCTTTGGCAGGGTTGTACACGAAGGACTTTGAGCTGTAGCCCGGGTTGTACGTCTGGTATTTGGCGGAGGAAGAGCCGCCGTATTCTGAAATCAAACAGACTGGAGGTTAACCTCAATGTGCAGCGCACTGGTTTCACTTCTGTCTCAGGGCTTCCAAATCCTGCTCACAGCACGGGACAATGTATTGTGCAGTAGAAGGCGGTTCACTTTTCAACACAGATTTTATGTTCATTAATACAGTCTTCCCCCTTTCAGACTACAAACATACAAATGAAATACAAATGAAACAGGGAATGCATGCAGACTGAATGTCCCCTCCTGGGACCCCTTTATGGGTCCTAATCCACAGTCTAGAGCCCCCGTTACAGGAGGGTAATCCACAGTCTAGAGCCCCAGTTACAGGAGGGTAATCTACAGTCTAGAGCCCCCGTTACAGGACACGAATGGAGGGTTCCCTGGCTGGGTGTATTCATATGGACACATGGTTCCCATTCCTGCTCATCATTTGACAATCGTCTCAGACCCGACATTAGGGGGGTAACATATTTACATATATTATAATGTGCTATGGTCAAACATATGTAATAACACAGTTGTTGAACCATCATAAACCCTGAATAAATAAATAAATAAAGACCATGCCAAAGAACAGGACATTATATACAACTGTTTGGCCAGTATAAAAACGATAAATAAAAACCATGGGTACAGAACAGGACATATTGGGAACACTAAAATAGACAAAATAAGTTGCTATGAGAAACAGGGCCATCAACAGGTGCAGTCTTCAGTAGGCAGTGGGCTCCGTCCCACTGCCTTTAGGTTAGTTATACGATTAATACATTACTCAGTTCTTCAACAGATACACTGTGAATGAGCTTTTCGACGCAGCAGAATCAAAGACAAAGTGTGGGATGTAAACCAGTGCATCATATTGAGTATATAGAGGGTGCACAACTAGGCAACACGTGTTTACCGCTCATAAACACGGTAACGTTGTCTTGTCGATGAACTGATATGTGAAGAGATATTTGTAAGGGTGAGTCAACATAACGCACTGCACCCTCTCTCACGTCACTGGCTGGTTGGAGGCCAGAGTCAAATGGCGTAGACAGCCACAAAGAAACCATTCTCAATGTGTTGTGTTGAGCTTTAGTCAGCAGCAAAATTGCAATTGTACAAGAATTTGTCCCTCGACGCTTGAGATAAACATTACTCTTCTCAGTCAATCTGGCATATTTTCCTTTTCAATCTAATGCTGCAGAAATTAGGACTAGCCAGGCCTCAGCTATATAGCTATTGATACTTGAATAAATGAGTGTTTGCCTTAAATTATATATCTATCATGGTAACAAAGGAACAGGCCAGGCGGCTCTTAAGCAAACACTAAAACGCTTTAGATGGGAATTCAAGAGTAGCTCTTAATACCAGACATTCTGTGTACGTGGGTATCAAACATACCGACAAGTCTGCACTGCACTCATGTTTGGTAAACAAAGGGGATGGAAAGAATAAGCCTGTATGGCAGGAGAAGCCTGCTGATGTGGAGTAACATAACACAACAGGCTTTGTTCCTGGCTGTCCTCCTAAGTGACACCAGGGTCAGATTCTGATGAAGAAGAATCAGATTCCCACGCAGAATACTAACAACATGAGGAGGCGTCAGAACGCACTCCTAGGCAGATCTCTGGCAGTGCGTATGTAAAAGCATGTGTGTGCTTGTGCGTGTGTGTATGTTTGTTTGTGTTTGCGTGAGTGTGGTTGTGTGTGTGTGTGTGTGTGCGTGTGTGTGTGCCTGTGTGTGTGTGTGTGTGTGTGTGTGTCTGTGTGTGTGTGTGTGTGTGTGTGTGTGTGTGTGTCTGTGTGTGTGTGTGTGTGTGTAACTCGGTGTGTCTGAGCAGCGTTCCCAGGTAAGGAGATGGGAGGGGTAAGCTCATTTCTCACTCCGTCGCTGCAGGGTAAAGGCACCAAAACTGGTTGGGACAGCAGAAGGAGAGGGAGAGACAGAAAGAGTGAGAGAGAGAGTCCTACCCTACCCCAGCCCCACCCTGCCTACGCCCATCCACCACATCCACAGCAACACACCCTCAAATCGCAACCTGTACAATGCAGATAAAAAACACACCTTGTTGAGCTGGTAATCAACTGATCTCTGGCCTCGGTCGATGGGGCTGAACAATCTGACACGTTTACGATGTCTCCGTTTTACCATCAAGGATTGTTGCTCTCGTCCCCTTCTTTATTCCAGATATTTGTTATTATATATATATTCTATAATAATTAATTATGCTAAATTAAATGTTAGGCTACCAAGAGAAGGTGCCAGGTTTTTTGCTCTCATCCTTATCCAAACACATACAGTACCAAAAGAGTCCCACGCTCCATGCTATGTTTCACAGCCATGGCTGTGTGGTTTGGTGAATACTGAACGGTAACCATGGAAACCGCCAGGTGTGGTACAAAATACAACAGCTTCAACGGCTGATAGAATCATAAGCCTTCGCTGGACAGACCGGGCAGGACGTATAGAAATGCGAACACATTCTATTGACCACAATTCTGCAAATGATCTGGCTTTCTGTGACCCTTTTCAGCCAAAGAAAGCTTGGTCAGGCTAATCCTATGACTCATGATGACAACACAGGCTGCTGGGCCCTGTAGTGTTTGTGCCCAGGGCATCTCCTGAGACGACCAGCGCTTTGCAATTAAATCAACGTATTCATGTTATAAAAACTGCAGAGAGGCATACAGTACATCACCATACCCAGCTGGGCATATTCTCAGTGAAACTGAAACGGGGACACACACACACACACACACACACACACACACACACACACACACACACACACACACACACACACACACACACACACACACACACACACACACACACACACACATTTGGCCCCTAACTGACAACATGGAGTCCATTTCGCCACTGACAGTAATCATTTGACATACAGGGCTGGTTCCCCTTCTGCCATTTGTCTGGTATATATCTGAAAAGTCGCGTCTCGGACTGGTCTAGACCTGAAACCCAGCACGGAGGAGTCGGGATAGTCCCCCCATCATAGTCCCCCCCACTCCCCTCCTATCAGGTTACCATTTAGGCCCGTCCGCAAAATAAACGTATTGTATGTCCGCGGTGTTGTGAGCTGCAGCTCCACTCGCTCCACCGGTCAGCCCGGGGACCAGCTGACGGACGAGGCCCCACCGATACTAGTGGAGATAATATCTTCCACCCAGAGAGACGATATGTCACATTAATTAACCGCTGAACAAATGCACACAAAAGCTGCACACCTATACACATGACACGACACTAGACTCAGCGGAGGTTGGATCAAACGAGTATTCGGCTCTTAATACTAAAACTTCTCACGCGTCACTCTGTCATGTGTGGGACTCTATTCGCATCGAGGGGTCTGCTCCGGCTTACCTGAGCTGGCGTACCCCCCTGCTCCGCCATTCTGCCGAGGGAGGGTGGACTTCTCGGCCAGCCTCATCTGGACCTGTTGCTGGACCCTCCTGGCCCTGGCCGCCTCGTCCGACACTGTGGTCCCGCCATGGCCGATCTGTGCGTCCGAGGGGAGGCCGTAGGTGGTCACTGAAGTGTGGGGCTGTAAGGCGGACAAAAACACGCTTTCGGAGGCTGCAATGGTACTCATGGTGAACCGATGGACAAGCGGTAGGCTACTTCCAGTCCTGAACTATGTAATAAGTAATCAAATAAGCGGTGTAATGGAGCACTCGGTCCCGTGCGTCGGCGCTTCCCTGTCTGTGTTTCTCAGTGCGCAGAGACAGCTCTCCGGAGGCTTTGAGTCAACAGTAGGGTGGAGTCTGACGAAGTCATGGCTGCTACCTGCCACAGGTGAGCCGTGATGCCGTGACTCATACAGGCTGCAGGCCTAGTATGCAGACGACAGATCCCTTGACTTTACCTGGTTGGTTTACCTGTACGTGTACGTTAGAGGCCATAAAAACCATAAATCATTCACTGGATGAAGCCTATTTCCCAAAAATGTAAGATATTTTATTGAAAATTGTGAATAAATAGCCTACTTGTGAAATTAAATGATTGAGTGGATAACACTTTGTGTGTTCCTATGAATACCCCATGCTATGTTCCGCGGTTAGGTTCGCCTGGTTTTGTTTTAAAACCCCATGAAGGGTCGTAGTGAAATTACAGCCCTGAAATGACGTCACACTGTTTTACATAATATGATGAGTACTAGTTACATCGGCTAATTCTGAATTGATTGGAGATTCAATCTAAGCTATTTTTTTAACCTGTAAGAAAAAAGTTATGAACGTTTTCTAAAGAAGCATCAGATTAAATAAAAAAATAACAGTTTCTCTAAATTCCCTAAATTTTTAAGTAAATTTGAAATTGTTTGCATAAATATGTTGTTATTATCAAGGTATCCATGTTTAGTTTTCCGTCAAAGAGAGCTCAGCGATTCTAAATATCTCATATGGCTACTCCATTTAAAATTTGGTAAAACTTACCATTACCATTGAGACAATCTTGGTAGGCTTTAATCAAACGTCTCCACTGCTTATTGATCGAGTTATTCTGCTCTAATCGAGTGGAACAGATACAAACAGTCGTTTTGATGTGTTTCAGCCACCACCCAAACAATTACAGATGACGCCTCTCACCCACCCACGTCTGCAGGTACATGTCAGACAGCAGAAAGTGATGACGGAGGCACCAATGTGTACGGTGTGTGTGTGTGTGTGTGTGTGTGTGTGTGTGTGTGTGTGTGTGTGTGTGTGTGTGTGTGTGTGTGTGTGTGTGTGTGTGTGTGTGTGTGTGTGTGTGTGTGTGTGTGTGTGTGTGTGTGTGTGTGTGTGTGTGTGTGTGTGTGTGTGTGTGTGTGTGTGGGTGGAAGAGAGAACCCCAAAACGAGGTCATGCTGGCTGAAATGGGGCACAGTATTGTTCTTAGTGGTAGGGGGCAGGGGGTGCAGGATGTGGGCTTGCGTCGGTCCTGTCTTTGGCGCCCCCTTCCAGAGCTTCAGTTCGTGACCTTAACTCATTTGTCTCATGGCGTCATCGGATGTGGCAATCCTTTGTCATATTTAATCGCTACATGAAGTCGACTCATTAAGTAGAACGGATTATTCGGGGCTTTCACAACCACTGGAATACAGAGAGAGGGGGATTGCTAGAGAGAGAGAGATAGAGAGTGACGAAGAGTGATATAGAGGGATGGAAAGGAATGGAGAGTGATAGAGAGCGACAGAGAGAGAAAGGGGAGACAGAAAAAGAAAGGGATAGAGAGTAAGAGACTAGAAAGACAGACCAAATGATAGGACTGTGACACACCTGTGCAGTACAGGTGTGATTTGTGTCCAACCGGTTCTGTGATTCAACTGGCCAGACTTCTCCTGGTGACTCAGCTGCAGTGATGAATGGACGGGGGGTGTGGGACAGGCAGGTGTCCACCTAGGGTGACCAGATGTCCCGCTTTGGCGGGACAGTCACGCATTCCCATTACTTTTTACACATCCCACAAATTGAGACATTGTCCCGCATTGTTATTGATAGTCAGACTCAATATTTTTTGTGAGTTCTATGATCTTTCATTCATCAAATAGCTGTGTGCGGGGACAGCAGTGAGGGCTGTCATAAGGGGGCGGGCGGGCTGTTTGATCATGTCTATCAAACTGGGACGCGGACGCAGGTTAAGGGCACGCCCACCAACAAGAAACAATGCACAGGGGCAGAATATAAGTGTTTTGGTTTTTATAGACTACATCTTTATTTTAGACTACCTCGATGCATTGGTATCCCACATTGTCCCACATTGTCCAACACAAACGTAGTCTTTGTCCCACATTTGGTGAATTGGGATCTGGTCACCCCATGTCCAACATGCCGGACCACAAGGTGCCACCGACCACAGAATGCATGTGGTGGTGTTTAATCACAGTGTAAAACAAGGAAAATACTCAATGAATAGACTAATTCCACCTGAATACAAACACTGCTGCTGCAACACCACCTGCAGGTTATCCTGTTATTGCAATTATGTGCTGTAAACTGACATGAACTGCAACAGTTTATTTTTGAGTTGCTACAGTTAATTGTAATGAATATTTATTAGTGTGACATATACAGTGTCTTCTTTTGTTTGCCTCGTGCTCTTCTTCTTGACCTTTGATGAGTGAAGGCCAACCGCGCAGAAGATGAAGAAATCAGACACTCTTTGAGGAAGAGCGTTGGGTTTACATTTAGTCATGAAACATTAATAAGGTGGTTTAGGTTTGTCTTGGTAGATCATGACCATAAATGCATTCGAAGGAATGTGAGTGCGGAGGCTTTATCATATTTAGTGTTTTTGTTGTGGTGACAATAATGGTACAATTATTGACCATGAGTTAAGATTAGTGTATTAGGTAACAAACATTATTATATAGCATAGGGTTAGGGTTAGTGGTAGGGTTAAGGTTAGAGTTAGGGTTAGTGAGTTAGGGTCAACCCTTGCCCTAACCCTACAACATAATGTATAATTTAAAATCGTAGTTACCATGATTACCATTACCTTAGTTATAATGAACACCATTATTAAACATGAACCCCATTAGTTAAATCTTACTAGAGTTAGATAACTGACCATTAGTTAACTGCCATTTAATAAGTAGGTTAATTGTTAGATCATTCTTATTACCAAATAAACTAATGTGAAAATGGTAAATTAATGCAACCTCATTACCTTTGTTATTAATTAAGTCATTTGTCACCATCGATCTTGAAGCATGCCTTAAGACCAAGTATAAAACACTATTGAGGAGCTATACAAATAGGAGGTTATATAATAAGGGTGATTCTTTTCTTGAATAAGTAGTTTAAGCTAAGGCTTACGTGCCAGTGAGAAATATAATAAGAATATGTATATAATATAGGCACCCTAAGCGCAAGGCAGACACTGAGGGCAGAAGTCTGATCAGTGAGAAAGAAGCAAAGGACATGATATCAAAATGTAGAAGAACAAGTTTACACGATTACAAAAATCATTTTTTTAATAAGCTTTAATTTAATTGCTTCAATGAGTTTTATTCTCTCAACGGCTTATGATTGTTTGATATTTAAGACGTTTCGTCTGATTATATTGACAAAAAACCTGAGTCAACACATATATGGCCAATTAGCTTCTTCTGATCAGTTGGTTTCGAGTTGATGGAGATTTTTGGATGGGGCATGCAGCCTCGACGTCCAGTCGTTTTCTGGAGCGGATCATAGGGTTCCACAAAAGGATATGATTTTGTGACGCGCTCGGCCTGCCCCTTTGTGGTGGAACATAGTTACATATAATGTATGAAAGATCTCGAACTACGGAATTGACGGGTATCTATTCGACCGTGTAGCCATATTGCAATGTTATATTAAATGTTTGGATGAACATTACATTGTAAATTTGATTAGTCATAGGATGATTTGAAACATTTGATTTGGCACACTGATTGAAAGAGTTTGGTTGGTCTAGTCTAGATCAAGAATCCGATGTATACTCAACAAACGTTTTTGGAACAGTTTATTCCTTATTAAACTTTGTTAATTCATCAGTACAACAATACAATGAGCAATCTGTCCCAAAGAAAAAAAAGCTGAAAATGTACAAGAGAAAATACTAAATGTTTTAGGCCTAGCGGGTTTTAAACAGATTGTTGTACAATAGGTAAAATGGAGAAAAAGGGTACTGGGGAATAAGATTATAGGACACACAAAATAAATTCAATCTATTAAAAATCTTACAAACACAGATTATAAACACTGCCTAAATGTCTCTCAGAAAAACGAAATAGTAACGCAACACACACTGCACAACTACAACTTAAGATTTACATAAGGAAAACTGCAGTGAAAATAAACAACAAAATATTACTATTATCCTTTTATTATTTAGTTATTTAATCATTCACTTCAACATATTAATCGCCAAGGAAAAATAGAAACAAAAATAGATACTGTATAGATACACCCCCGTCGAAAAAAAAAAGAACAAGAATTGTGATGAAAGAATACACATAAATAATATCACAATGGGGGGTGGGATTGTACGTCATTTGATTGAGATAATATCAACAACATTATAAGCGCTGGTATATCCTGATTCTGCTCCAACGTTCTGAATGAGGGAAGAAGAGCCATCCCTTCACGCACAGCTCCCCCCCCGCCCTCCTCGCTCTCCTAGTAAGGCGGGCTGTTCCGGATCCCACAGCACAGCACCATCGTGAAGATCATCTCGAAGATCTGGACAGGGGACGAGAGCACTGTATTACCTTTCATTCAAACAGCGTCACAACCTCTGTTTACGGTCGCACTGATACCGCTGCAGGGAACACTAGTTGAGCAATGCATGAACCCCGGTCGATTCCCGCAGTGTGATGTGGTGTCTGACGTATGCTATCAGGTTGAGACAGGTGATACCAAACGCCTGAGGATCAATTCATGTTTCCATCCCCTTCAGAAGGGTTCGAGGGCGTGGTGATACATGGCCCGTGAGGCTCTGTGAGCCTGTACCTGTGAAGGGCTATGAAAATACCAGGAACTTGTCTTGACAAAACCGTTGATATTATTCAATCAATCAATCGACCGACTCAATTAAAAGCTATTTACATGCCATTAGCTGTGACGTGGACGTGTTGACATGCAGTCAGAGGGCGAATACGCTAAGGGGGCCCCACCCACCATGATGCAGGCAACCGCAAGTGCCGCCAGGCCGATGAGGTAGAGCTTCTCCGAGAACAGGTCGATCAGCTTCACATGGCAGCTCTGGGGGTGAGACCAGCACACACCACAGGGGTTTCAGAGAGACCAGCTGACAACACAGTGATGTCAGAGAGACCAGCACACAACACAGGGGTTTCAGAGAGACCAGCACACAACACAGTGGTTTCAGAGAGACCAGCACACAACACAGGGGTTTCAGAGAGACCAGCACACAACACAGGGGTTTCAGAGAGACCAGCACACAACCCAGTGGTGTCAGAGAGACCAGCAAACCTCTCAGGGGTTTCAGTGGTCTGGCTCCACACAGCCTGCTGCCTAATTCCATTGCTTGGCTAAAAATAAACATTTTCTTTTGTCTTTGAGAAGATGAGGTTCTGAGAAATGTGTGAATTAAAGGTGTCTTTCAGTTCATATGTTGCAAAGAAATTGTCGAGGAGTATGAACACGGTGTTGAAATGAAATGTGGTTTCATGCCGACAAGTTCTAAACTAGGAATTGTTATCAAAAGTGGCGTTGGAGAGGTTCGCAAATTTGTTCCTAGCCTTCATAATGCTTATCTTCCTCCACAGAGTGGTGATTGTATAGTGTCATGTGGTCAGTAGGTTTGTACCTGTGATTCGAGCAAGTCCTTGGCGGTCAGCTTTGGACACAGGGTGCCTGTGACCTGTTTGAAGAGGGGTCCATCGTCTCCCTTACCACAGCACTCCAGCTAGGGGAGATAAGCAGAGCAGCCATGTTCATGTTCCTCACACGCTGGTCATCTCACACTAGTTACGTGAACATTAGAGTCCATGTTAAGTCATCACTGCATGTAATGGATGCACACTACAGGATTACAGGATGTACAGGATCAGACTGAGGGCCTAGAGGCGAGGAGAATGGTCCGAGCGTGACGGAGGCCTACCGTGGAGTGGAACACGTGGAGCACTTTGATGGCGGAGTCTTTGTTGGGGCTGCCCGTGATGTCCACCGCCTTGATGTACGCAGAGTCGTAGAAGTTGATCATTTCTTTGGAGATCTGGGGGATTGGAAAGGCGCCAGACGAGTTAGCAAGTAAGGCTACAAAACATACATTAAAGAGTGATTTTTTTATTGAATTTTCATTGATTTGATTTTGGGTGGATATAAATTATTAATAAGCAAATTATTTATTGAATTTTCATTGGTTTAATTTTAGATTGACATACTCTACTAAAAAACAATCTATTCATTGAACTTTTATTGGTGTGATTCCTCCCGAGGCCCCCTGGGGTCCGATGAAAAAAGACGGGTTGGATCGGTGCGAATGGCTCAGTGGAGCGTGGGCTGGTCCACGCTGCAGGGCAGGCAGTGCGCCCCGCGTGACTCACCGTTCGTCTACCGGCATCATAAGAACACAAGCTTATAAACACCAAATGGGTTTGGAGCGTGAGTCAGATGGTGTGCGTCAGTGTGTGTGTGTGTGTGTGTGTGTGTGTGTGTGTGTGTGTGTGTGTGTGTGTGTGTGTGTGTGTGTGTGTGTGTGTGTGTGTGTGTGTGTGTGTGTGTGTGTGTGTGTGTGTGTGTGTGTGTGTGTGTGTGTGTGTGTGTGTGTGTGTGTGTGTGTGTGTGTGTGTGCGGGGGTTTGAGAGTGTGCTAGGGGTTTGAGAGTGTGTTAGCGGTTTGAGAGTGTGTTAGCGGTTTGAGAGTGTGTAAGGGGTTTGTGAATGTGTTAGGGGGTTTGTTGTGTGTTAGGGGTTTGTTGTGTGTTATGGGGTTTGAGAGTGTGTTAGGGGTTTGTTGTGTGTTAGGGGTTTGAGAGTGTGTTATACTCACTGTGTCCCGGTTCATAAAGCCCCAGATCCCAGCAGCCACTTCACAAGCAAACAGCATTATCAAAAAGAAAAAGAACTACGGGGAAAGAAAGACAGATTATCTCATTATCAATGATACTAGAGTTTCCGTTGATACTAGTTTTCTCAACCTTCGGTCTTGAGGGTTATTCCCCTATTTTCACTTCGCCTTCGGCAAATAATTATTAAGTAGCCAAGTTAGAAATCATATCATGCAAATTTGTTATTTATTATATTAAATTAAATGCTGCATCCTGTATAATCTTACCTTTTTGCTAAGGCTAAACCAACTAAACCTAAGCTTCCCACTTACTACTTTAACAAACTTAATCTTGTAAATGATTACGGCAGAACAGAGCAGATTGGTCGAAATCATCTACCATTAAGCATCGGGCCTGCCCTGGAACCTTTAATAGGTCCATGCCTGGAAACCAGAGACCCCCCGGTCTTGTAGATCAGGGTCAAAGGCCCCCTGCCCCTCCTCTGATAGACTTACCGTACCGAGGAGACACTGAGATTCCTGGATGGCACCATAGCAACCAAGGAAGCCGACAAACATCATCACCGCCCCCACAGCGATCAGGATGTACACGCCTATGATCACAGAAAACATTTATAAATCCATTATATATTGCCTTTTAATGATGATACGTAGTCCTACAAATTCAGGCAAATAATGAATTGGACAATAATGCATTATCTGTTTTGGGAGCATGACGGCGTACTACTTCAAAAAGTCACCACTAGAGGACAGTGAAAGAGCTTTATTGTTTCCTCGTCGCGCACATTTCCTGCCTACGTTCCCTGGCTGGGGAGGTTACATGACATGGGGCGTAGATAGGACATTATTGCTGTCGGGGCCAGCTCGGGCCAGTCCTTTATTTAGAGGGGTTAAGTGCGATGTTTATTTATAATATCAGAATTTAACGCTTTAGATAAGTTTTACACGTCAAAGTTAGATAAAAATAATAATGCATATATTTCGGCTTTCTTCCAGACCGTTTCCGTTCAGGTTTTTTTATTTTTTCATTTTTTTCAGACTGGGGGGGGGGGGGGGGGGCAGCGGGGTGGCCAACATCTGACCAATGGTGGCCGTGCCCCCCCCCCTGGCCCCCATGTGGCTACGCCCCTGCAACTGGTTGCACCAGCAGAACGTCCAACTTAGGCTACGTTGAACGTAAATCACCCAAACGTTCGACTTTACACTATACTAAAAAAGTGTAAAGTCGCATGTCCATGTAGAGAATGGACATGCCATTCTCTACATCCAGGAAGTGTCTGCCAAAGCCTGATCCTGAGAGTCAGTGATAGAGACCGAAAAAATCTCACGCACTCCCTTCAAATCCCTACAAATCCCTACATTTATGACCACCGATCAATCATCCCTACAAACCAACACACACACACACACACACACACACACACACACACGCACACACACACACACACACACACACACACACACACACACACACACACACACACACACACACACACACGCACACACGCACGCGCGCACACACACGCACACACACGCTCAGAAATGCACATCCTGTTGCGAGACCTACTTATTATATTAGCCAGATCAAGCCATCCATAATGACTGGACTAAAAGCATGATAGTTCCATAAAAATTTGCGTTGTAGGGCCGCTCCGCCCCCAGGTGGCGCTGCTGACGTGCGGGTAACAACATGAATGGAGTCGGGCCACCGGTCTGGGAGCCAGAGATAAGGCTCATAAAAGCATTTATATTGAGTTCGAGCTGAACATAATGCATTGGTAAAAGGTTTCCCTAATCTATGGATCTACAAGTGATTGCTTTTTAACATTCTCAAAGGAGGCTGATTCTAGATTACACTAAACATATTCATGTTATCTAAAATGGATTAACTATATAGTAGCCTACAGGTAGACTACCAGTGCCGATAACGGGGGAAAGAGGGCCACCACAACCTTCCCAGCAGGTTGTTAGATTAACATAGACTTCACTACTTGGTTCTCCAATCATTATCTACTTCATCGGAACATGTTTAATAAACTAGCCATTGACATACTAATGGAACCCCTACATAAAGGTTTAAAATAAAGTGGGAACACACAACAACCTGCATATAGCAACACACACACACACACACACACACACACACACACACACACACACACACACACACACACACACACACACACACACACACACACACACACACACACACACACACACACACACACACACACACACACACACAACCACTCAACTACACACACACCATACAGACACACGGACAAGCACACAAACGGACACACACACATGGACACACACACACGGAAATGCGACAGAGGGAATGAGACGTTGTGACTGGTGTGTCTTGGAGTGCCACCACACTCAGCACTAAGCCCTCACTCCCTTGCTGCCTTTTCATCAGTTCCCACAACCATCATCCTCCTCCTCATCATCACCATCTCCATCATCCTCCTCATCATCATCCTCCTCATCATCCTCCTTATCATCACCATCTTCGTTCTCCTCATCATCACCATCTACATCATCCTCCTCATCATCACCATCTTCGTCCTCCTCATCATTTCACTGGCCATGACTAGAATCTATCGAGGTGCTGAAAAACCTTTAGTTACTATGACGACCCTCTTCGTGAATCTCATTTCTTCTGGTCATCAGAAGAATTTCTTTGATGTGTGGACTTTGAATGTAATTCCCTTGAACACAAACACAAACGCGCACACACACACACACACACACACACACACACACACACACACACACACACACACACACACACACACACACACACACACACACACACACACATACACACACACACACACACACACACACACACAAACAAACACACAATCATAAACATACAATCACACACACCAAGAGAAGAGGGAGCACAGAGAACGAGAAGGACTTGGAAATTATATCTGCGCTGACAGCTGTAAATGAAATAACAAAGTGAGGACACGAGAGAGAATCCAGTTTAAGGCTCCTCTTCTGAATCTGGACCCACATGGACCAGAAGGATCGGGTCTGATCAGTACAAACTCATTTGGGCAAAGTCTGCCAGCACACCAGAGATGGTTGAGCAGTTATCTGTCCACACCTCTGTAATACAAGTCCAGTCTTGACTATAGCTCCTCAGCCCTTATTGGCCATCTGGAGCCTGAGAGCCCGTCCATATCATGCTTATTCTCCCCATGTAGTCAGGAGTTCAGGACTTTAGGAGTCAACCCCCACGCCTTACGCCCAACTCAGTATCTCCACCATGCACTATTTCATATTTTAAGACACACAACTCAGGATCTTATGGTTTTGCCATATCCGTCATAAATTTTCACGAGCACAGATTGACATACAGACACACACACACACACCGCGCGCGCACACACATACACACGTGCGCACACACACACGCACACACACACACACACACTTTGCATGTAACAATACATATAACACTTCATGTTACAATACACGTAACACTTCATGTTACTATACAGGTAACACTTCATGTTACTATACACGTAACACTTCTTGTTACAATGCATATACCACTAGTTACAATACATCTGACTAACACTATATGTAACAATGTCCCCCGAGTTGCAGGTCTTTTGCAATTTTCTCGTTAACGCATGCTCTGGTCAGAAAGGTAAAGCCACACCAGCAGTACAGGCCATAAAAACAGAACCAAAGAAGCAGTCCATCATCTTTCCTCCAAGCACACCATCCGTCTAAGTAAGACCCGTTGTGGTCAGTGTTCTCTCAGGAGTCTAGGGGAGAGCCACACTGGACCGGGGACTCAGTTGCCATCCATAATCACCCAGCCCTGCTGGAGGAGGGAGGAGCGTGTGTATTTACAGACCCACATAAACACCACTTTGCTGTTCCCACATGCTAAAAACATCCACTCCAAACTCTAATTTGAGGGGTGATTGAGCAGATGTACAAGGTTATTTGAATTATGTAAGGGCGTATGTTTGGGCCGCGGGGAGGGAGGGGGTCACGGCTCCCTTGATGTGTCTTGGGTGGGCCTCCGCTGCCGCCCTGCCTTCTAAATCACATGTGGGCCCCTGTTTTATCCTCTATAAAAAGCCAGACGTTCTGCACTCCGTATACTTAGCTGTGGGCTGAGTATGGGAGTGGAACGGGCCAAATGTAAATGAATGGACGCGCTACAACTCAACCCCCCTACAAGCCCTGGAGGCCCGCGCTGCAAGCTGTATATGTCTTGAGGCCTGGCTGTGGTCTGCAGAGGGGGGATGGATGACAGGCTGCTATGACCCATGGCCCGGGTACAAAGACGACCGGCGGCCGGTCGCACAAAGTTCCTCAGAGCTACACCGGTCGCACAATTGAAAGAAGCATGCTACTGTGAGCTACAGCATGTTCTTCAGTCGGAGCCCGTGATTCAGACACATTAGCATGCATGATGATGAGCTGGACATGTGGGGTGGAGGACTACCGGGAACACGGCGTACGTGGGAATCTTTTCACTGTGTGTAGTGACGTTTGTTTACTAACGAACATGTAAAAGAAGAGGTGGAATAAGAAGAGGCAATACTTTATTAATCCCTGTGGGGTAATTCAATCTCTTTTCCCATAACCTCAGAGCTTTAAGAGCAGTGGGCTGCCTTAAAGTGCAGTGCCCAGGAGCCAACCCTAGGTACAGGGCCCTGGCCTTGGTTAGGGGCAGCAGCGTTATTGGGCATGTTTCTTTGAAAACCATTCTTCCAGAGATTGGTGGCATGGGATGTGGACCAGTCCGGATCCAGCCCGCCTCTTGGGAGGACATAGGGAGAGAACCCTATGCAGACACACATCCGTGTTGTGACGACCCTGAGTCCTGAGCCTGGGGTAGGGCCCGCGAGTCCTGTGGCCTGCTCGCTCCTCGGAGGTCATCCTAGAGGTCAGCCCGGCTCTTGCTATTTCTGGAGCTCACTTGCATAATAAAACAACATAAAGTGTTGCTAACTATAGCCGCTGTATGAACAACACACTTCCTGCGGGGCAGCGTGCCAGGTGTAAACCGGGGAAGGAAACCGCCATAGTGGAATGTGCTGTGCAATTTTTTTTATAAAAACCGGGAAAACTAGATCCCTTACAGTTTTTCTCGATTGTATACACACAAGAAATTGAACTATGCACACAATTCTGAAAACTTGAAGCTCATGTATAGACTACAAGACTCCAAACTGCCTAACTCTAAGCGCAATTCCACTGTTTTCACATTTTTGCTAAACTCTAAGCACAAATCTCATCATTTGGCCTTCAAAACACAACAACTAATTACCAATAAGTCTAACTCACTTCTCACCTGTTTAAACTCAACTTCAATCATGTGTCAGAGCATTAAAGAGGACTCGGTGAGCTCTCCTGTGTTGTAGATATGGTCCTTTGGCCGGATCAGGATTGTAGCTGGGATACATACTGATTTACATGTACATCTGTTCACCTCCTTTATATTCTTTTTTTTTTTTTTTTGGCCTACGAAAAGCTTTTTATGCAGTCAGTTCAGCTGAACATTTTACAGTATTACAGTAAAAAAAAAAGAAATTGCTTTGTTCCTTTTTTTTTTACTTGTACTGGCACTGATATCATCATGGCAAACCCCCGAAAGACAGTCTAAACATTTAACTCAGTGCAATTACAGTTCTGTACTGTAATTTACCAAAATAGGTAACATTGGTGAATTGTCAGAACAATGTTGCAGCATCAACTACAGTATGACTCTGGGAAGCAGGGATTGTGAGTTTAGCCCATTGGAGCTCATTTGAATTGATCACACTAGTGTTTGATTGATGCTGTCTAAGAGATATTCATTTGATAGCTGTGTGGTGGTTGATTTACAGTTTGGTGGAAAAAATCAGTTTTGAGAGAATTTGGGTAGTTTTGACAAAATGATTAAATGATTTGTGTTTAGAGTTTTGAGAAATTGAGCTATAGTTTCAGAAAACGTGTTTAAATGATTGAGAAAAACTGTAATGACTTTAGGATCTCCAGTAATACTCGCAATAAATCGGATTGTTGAATACTATCCAATACCACGTTATAAAGATAATAAATACCATCTGGTGAACAGCTTTACACGAAGGGTATTTTACAATGATGTATGGGTTGGAAGCTCTAACCCTGGCAGTGTTCATGCCAATCTCAGTTGAGCTGAAACCGTTACAATAATCAGTGTTTAGGCTCTGTTGTGTTAGGGTTAACTACGGTACCTTTAAATCGTGAACAGCTAGATCTCTCTTACCCTGATGAAAAGAGCCGTAAAATAAGAGAGGACTAAAATTGAAAGGACTCTTGGCTGTAGGTTCTAGCCTACAGGTTTGGGGCTTGGGAGTGTGGTGGGCAAAGGGGATACTTACTGATGTAGAAGGTGCTGGGGGCCTGGTGACCTTCAAACTGCTGGATTAGCAGGTTACTGGTTTTACTGTCATGGCGAAGCCACAACGCCACAGCTAGGATGACCCCTCCAGCCAGCTGTGAAAAAGAGAGGGGGGAGAGAGAGGGAGAGAGAGAGAGAGAGAGAGAGAGAGAGAGAGAGAGAGAGAGAGAGAGAGAGAGAGAGAGAGACACACACACACACACACACACACACACACACACACACAGATAGAAAGAGAGAGAGAGAGAGAGAGAGAGAGAGAGAGAGAGAGAGAGAGAGAGAGAGACACACACATACAGATAGAAAGAGAGAGAGAGAGAGAGAGAGAAATATATATATATATATAGAGAGAGAGAGAGAGAGAGAGAGAGAGAGAGAGAGAGAGAGAGAGAGAGAGAGGGGGAGAGAGAGAGAGATTGTGAGGGAGAGAGGGAAAGATGGAGAGAGAGAGAGGAAGAGAGATATAGAGAGTGAGAGAGAGGGAAAGAGAGAAATACAGAGCATTATAATAATTATTTAAAGTGACGCCACTGAGAGGCAAAAGGTGGTGTACTTTTACAACCACATGTTGAGGGCTCCCTTCCTCGGGTCCGTGTTTACACTGCGGCGCTACGGGCAGAATTAGGGTCACCTCTCCTATCCATTGTTTCCTTGGAAACAGGAAACCGGGTCCTCAACATGAAAAATCCCGTGGCACGAGGAAGAGAGAGGGCTCGCAGCGCTTCCCAGTGACAGGGCACGCCGGGGACAACAACAGAGGAAGCAGTCAGTCAAGTCAAAAGTCCTCAGGATGTGTGGGGACTCCAGGCTTATCTCCAGTGGAAACAATGGGTTGAATGAAGGCAAAGGAAGTTCAGCCGCGGTGAGTGATCGATTCTGACTGTGCAGGAGCCAGCGGCGAGTGGCTTCAGGGCGGAGAGGATGTGAACATCTGGCTGTCAGGAGGTGGTGGTGAGGCTGAGCTCAAAGGCCAGAGACATACACCATACTGGGCTACAGCTACACCCACGTCAAGCTATTACTTAGATTGTAGGCTATTCAATGGATTTTTCTCTCAAGAGGTAATGAGATGGATGAAATAACCCAGTTAATATGTCTTCCTCTGGCAAAGCTTATGCAGAAGGAAAACACTGGCAAGATTTGGTCCTGTTTGGACAATTCTACGTTTAAAATTCTTAAAAGTTTATATATTTATTATGTGTTATTCCTTTAAATAATGTTGCATGATTTTTAACAATGTTGTTTTAGTTTGATAGTATCGGAAATCTATAAGAGCTGAAAAACTCTAGAGCAACAAGCAGTATTGAGATGATGTGCAGCGATCTCCTGGACTGAAGTAGTGATGAAACAGGAGAAACACACACACTGGCCTAGGGTCCATGTCTCCTCCATCCCAGCTCAGACTCCCTAGAGCTCGGCCCATCACAACAATACACCATATTAAAAGGCATTACGTCTCTGCCAGCATCGCTGAACCAAACATGGCAGCAGAATGAATAGCAGCACCGGAAACCCTCTCTGAGCCATAACTTACTAACCAGCCCTGGAGGATGAGTAACGAGTGTTCTTAGAGGCATTCAAGGTGCAGCATACACTGAGAGGTGAAAATTGACGAGAAAAATTGGATGAACTTACCCAAAAAACAAAATTAAAGAAAAATAGCATGTATTTGATGCACCGGGTACAGCCTGCCACGACCATTGTGTCAATAGTGGATTCTTCTGGATTTGAGAACGGTTTGTACCTCCACTGAGCTGCCGGGACCACTGCAGGAGTCACTGACTAGAGGGGACACTTTATTCAGCCTGAGGTTCCAGACGCTGCCAGGCTAACTCCTCCTCACTGGGAGATGAAAGCCGAGACAGAGAACTGCCCTGCGTCACCCAGCAGGGCAGTGGGCCCTGGACTGGGAGGCAGACAGAGAAGGAGGGGATAAAAGAGAGGAAGACAAGGGGAGAATGGATAGAGGGAGAAAGAGAAGAGTAAGAAAGAAAGAAAGAAAGATAGAAAGAAAGAAAGAAAGAAAGAAAGAAAGAAAGAAAGAAAGAAAGAAAGAAAGAAAGAAAGAAAGAAAGAAAGAAAGAAAGAAAGAAAGAAAGAAAGAAAGGCAGAAGGGCTGAATATAGTAATAAAGAGAGAGTAATAAATTGACAAATATATAAAGGAAGATATAAAGAAAGAGATGAATAAATTGTAAAGTTTAGAAAGAAAGAAAGAAAGAAAGAAAGAAAGAAAGAAAGAAAGAAAGAAAGAAAGAAAGAACAGAAGAAAGAAAGAAAGAAAGAAAGAAAGAAAGAAAGAAAGAAAGAAAGAAAGAAAGAAAGAAAGGCAGAAGGGCTGAATATAGTAATAAAGAGAGAGTAATAAATTGACAAATATATAAAGGAAGATATAAAGAAAGAGATGAATAAATTGTAAAGTTTAGAAAGAAAGAAAGAAAGAAAGAAAGAAAGAAAGAAAGAAAGAAAGAAAGAAAGAAAGAAAGAAAGAAAGAAAGAAAGAAAGAAAGAAAGAAAGAAAGAAAGAAAGAAAGAAAGAACAGAAGAAAGAAAGAAAGAAAGAAAGAAAGAAAGAAAGAAAGAAAGAAAGAAAGAAAGAAAGAAAGAAAGAAAGAAAGAAAGAAAGAAAGAAAGAAAGAAAGAAAGAAAGAAAGAAAGAACGAACAAAGAACGAACGAAAGAAAGAACGAAAGAAAGAAAGAACGAAAGAAAGAAAGAAAGAAAGAAAGAAGGCCCTTGACAAGTTAAATCAAAATATATTTACTAAGAGCTTCACCGGAATGAAAAGATTTGCCCCTGAGGTAGAACTAAAGGAGCAGAGCCAGAGGCAGTTTCCTATCTGACCCGACAGCGAACTCTGCTGGCAGCTCCTCTAATGGGGGCTCATTAGGCGGACAGCTTGGGAGGCGTAATGCATTCAATAACACATCATCATTACCCAAAGTTCTTAATTATCAATAATTGAGACAAAGAGTTGTTGTCAATAGTACGTCGAGTCCATTTGGTGCGTAACGTTGTTGCCATCGGAACAAAGCGTTAAAATCTGATTCTTGAATGGTAGAGGTCGAATCGCGTAATGCTTCAGCAGGGACACACCTCTCTGGTGACACACCGCCTCACACACAGGAACACAATCCTACATGGGAGTATTCAACAGTTTATTTTGTTCATCAATCTGCTCCAGGATGTTCTCCGCTGGACAAGCTTGTCTGAAGAACCACAACTCAGATGAACAGCGATCAGAAGCCGACTTGGTGCTCAGCAGCCTTTAGTCTTTTGTTTGCCTGCCCTCCCATCTGCTGCGCGCCTCGTTCTCACCGCCTCACAAGAGGAGTGTGAGATACACGGAACAGACAGGATCGGGTCTAGGTGTGCACAACAAGGGAGCAGACAGCAGGAGACCCATGAATGGAAAGAGATGCTTTCCCTTTCTGTGAAACATAAATTGTCATTAGGATAAAGACGTGGAGATAATCGATCCACTGTCTCTTCTCCTTCTCCGTCCTGGAAGGAGGAAGCGGGCTCGCCATCGGGTGGATGAACTGGTCGGCAACAGGAGGGGAGTGATCCAGGAGACGGTGCGTCCCTGTGTCTCCGGGCTCTGGACCAGGCGCTGTCCCTTCAGCACCGCGGTCACCTTGCTGTGAATGTCAACAGCTGAGTGATATATTGCCTCTCCTCCTCCCGGTCCATGCCGTGGATATATTGAGGTGGAACCCGTTTGAACAAGCACAGTCGGGGTTTGTTGGATACACCGATGATGAGACGACCGTTCTGAATGTGAGACCATCGGCGACACTCGTTTTAGATTCAGAGTTCAACCCCTCCAGGGAGCCCAGCGACTGAACCCGGCGTGCGTAATCTACACACACGCAGGCGCTCGGAGAGATATTGGGTGGAATTAATAGCAGACGGTGGGTCGAAGGAGAGCTCCCCAATGCATTGTCAGCATCATTGTGTCGTTATCGCTGACAGACGGATGTTTTTTTAGTAGCTCCTTCTCTGCTCTAGGTGCGCCTCTCCCCGCTCGTCCACTGGGTGCTGCTGCATGTGTTGCATGCATGCGTTCGGCTGCGCGGAGAGTTGCCGTTGTGATGAAGGGAACTTATAGGAGAAATGCCTAGGGGACGCAATGGGCTTGAGCGACGACAAGGATCGCATTGTTATAAACGTGGGAGGGATCCGACATCAGACCTACCGCAGCACCCTGCGCACCCTACCTGGCACCCGCTTGTCTTGGCTGGCCGAGCCCGACGCGCCCAACCACTTTGACTATGACGCCAACATCGAGGAGTTCTTCTTCGACCGACACCCGGGCGTCTTCGCGCACATCCTCAACTACTACCGAACAGGTAAGCTGCACTGCCCCGCGGACGTGTGCGGTCCCCTCTACGAAGAGGAGCTGGCCTTCTGGGGCATCGACGAGACGGACGTGGAGCCATGCTGCTGGATGACGTACCGCCAGCACCGGGAGGCCGAGGAGGCCCTCGACAGCTTCGCCGGGGGGGCCCTGCTGGACCTAGGCAACGATGACCCCACCGAGCAGGACGTGGAGCACGGGGAGGTGGACGAGGCGGACGAGATGACGCGGAGACTGGCGCTGGGGGACACGGCGGGGGTCCGGCACGGCGGCTCGTGGGGCAGGTGGCAGAGACGGGTCTGGGCTCTGTTTGAGGACCCCTACTCCTCCAAATATGCAAGGGTGAGTGTGTTACAGGCCCGGTGCCTTAGTGTTTCTGTTTTTGTTAATTCGAAACCCGCACACATTGAAACAAGTAACTGTAAAGAATCCCCAGTCTTCAGTTTCTGGACAGAAGCAGAAGCACGAGCACGTGGTTTCAGAGTGTGTGTGTGTGTGTGTGTGTGTGTGTGTGTGGGGGGGGGGGGGGTCGACCTTGAAATGGCCCTCCCTGAAGAGTCTGCCGCTCTCTAGGTAGAGAGGGGGAAAACATCGACCAATGACTTCATCTGTTGGAATCTATTTGCATGTGAATCATTACCCCCTCTCCCTCAATACCCCCCCCCCCCTTATTCCCTCCCCCACTGCCAGACTCCCCCAAGCTGCCCTCCATGGAAGTTATGCCTGATGTCGGGGGTTGGGGTGTGGCGGCTGGAGGTGTCTCCTCAAACCCAATAACCCCCTCATTGGGTTTGAGAAGACACCTCCAGGACGACAGCACCTGGCCTGGCTGGCAGCGTGGATAAATAGGTCAGCCACAAACGAACCGCCCCGGACCCTGGCTCCACGCCTTGGCAGACCTCCAGACAGAACTGGTGTCAGAGGTGGGATTCTGGGACCTGTTGTGGGCAGTCCTCCAGTTAGGCAGAGGCTTCCTCATCGGTCCAACGGTGAGAGGACTTAGGACTTGGCCTGCCTCAGACGCCCAGCAGGCCTGCTGGTTCGGCAGACGGCCGCGCTGATAGGGTGTCGACCCGTAGGTCTCACACCATGAATACACCCCCGCTACGGTGGCATGGTTTATTAATGAGGACCAGTTTCCCTCCGTTTCAGTTGGATTCAGCTCACTGTAGGCCTGTACTGACTCCGTATCACTGAGGGGACCCAGACCCCACTGGGGACTGCCACAGCTAAGTCTACAAAGGAGATTAATCTGACGTGAACCTCTGGATTTATTCCACACTGTATTCACAGCGGGCAGACGGTTGCTAAAGAAAGATCTCGTAGAACTGGAGTTCCCCTCACTGCAACATGATCAGGAGGAGACTTTCTAGATGTCATCATTAGAAAACCAGAGCGTGTGTGAGGTGATTCCCACTGTGAACATTCTTCAATAGTGTTGTTAAACTGGGGTCTTTAGACCCCAGTGCTGCTGTAAACAGCAAATCAGAGCTGAGCTGAACGCTTTCATCTTCTTTGCATCATATAACAAGCAGCGTGATCGTTTCTTGCTGGCTCGGTTGGTTCCTGGCACCAGGAAACGTCCTAGCTAATTGGTCATTGCTAATTGGCCTCTGTGTTATGTTAAGCAATTCAACAACTCGTTTTAGAATCAATTAACAACAAAATATATTATTCAGGTGGCTGCTGCTGTACACATACTTTGGGTTGCATGCGTTAACGGCGAGATGGTGGAAAACCATGATTAAGTGGGCGGAGTGGAAAGAGCATTTATCAAGATTAGAGTACAGCCCGCCCTGACAGCCAGTCGATAACAGGACTATTTATGGGCTGTTTATGGATATTAGACATGTCACTCTGCTGCTGCTTTCTTTGGAGGTTGCCTTAGCAGGGCAATGATACTGGATATACATCTGAGCATGTGATATGAGTGTGTGTGTGTATATGTGTGTGTGTGTGTGTGTGTGTGTGTGTGTGTGTGTGTGTGTGTGTGTGTGTGTGTGTGTGTGTGTGTGTGTGTGTGTGTGTGTATATGTTTGTGTGTGTGTGTGTGTGTGTGTGTGTGTGTGTGTGTGTGTGTGTGTGTGTGTGTGTGTGTGTGTGTGTGTGTGTGTGTGTGTGTTGGGTGCACAGATGTGATTGTGTGCGTGTGGTTTGCCTGCAGGCATGCCTGTGTGCTTAGGTGTACGTGTGTACGCATTTGTGTTGTGTGTAGACCTGTGTCTGTATGTTTGTGTTTGTGTGTGTGCATGTGTGTCTCTGCATGTGTGTGAGGGCACCTGCGTTGTTGTGTGTGTGCGTGTGCCGAGGTCACCTGCGTGTGTGTGTGTGTGCGTTGTACCTGGGCGTGTGTGTGCGTGTTTGTGTGAGTGTGTGTGTGTTTGTGTGTGTGTGTTTGTGTGTCTGCGAGGGCACCTGCGTGTGTGTGTGTGTGTCTTTGTGCATGTGTGTGTGTGTGTGTGTGTGTGTCTGCAAGGGCCCCTGTTTATGTGTGTGTGTGTGTGAGTGTGAGCATCCACGCCTCTCACCTCTTCAAGCCCTGACTTGCCCTGGCACGAAGCACTACTTCTCTGGTCGCCTTCCTCCGATCCCATTATGCAATTACAGCATGGATGGAGAGATAACATGTCCTCACTCGCACTCATTAGCCCACAGAGCACCGGCTGGCACGCTGACATGTGAGTTATAGCCACGGAGAAGACCGCCCCCCCATACATCCAAACAAGCTCCTTATTCCAATGGGAGCAGTTGAGAGGAGAGCAGCTCTATGTATGGAGGATGGGTTACTGACTCTTATTCATGAAATATGGAGTTCATGATCAGTTTGTACATACATACGCATGATCCATTGATCAGGATACTTATTTCCAACAGCCAACAGTTGAGTCAACAGGCCCTTGAATGGACGCTGCTCTGTGCTCTGTGCTCTGTGCTCTGTGCTCTGTGCTCTGTGCTCTGTGCTCTGTGCTCTGTGCTCTGTGCGCGCTGCGCTCCTGCTCAGACTCCGATCAGGTCTCTCTGTGAGGTGGGTACAGTCTGTGAGGCAGTGTTTGAACACGGCCTGACCTTGAGTCAGCTCCAGGGAGGAGAGGCTCCTGCTGTAATGACCGCTCACATCCCCTGTGTACAGTGAGCCTTCCGAACCAAGGCTCAGGGCGGGAACATGGACCCAAATAATAAGTGGGCACATGTATACTGAATGGGCATGGTGTGTGTGTGTGTGTGTGTGTGTGTGTGTGTGTGTGGGGGGGGGGTGTTATGGTAGGAGGGAGTGTGGGGTTACATTGTGTTTCAATGTCATTACCAAAGTAGGCCCCTCATAGTCTCAGATAATGGATTCATCTCAGTGCTTCTTGCTAGGAATCGTTACCAGGCATCTGAGCTTGATTACAGCGTGTGTGTGTGTGTGTGTGTGTGTGTGTGTGTCTGTGTATGTGTGTATGTGTGTGTGTGTGTGTGGGTGTTACTGTTCTCAGGTTTCTTCATGTTCTTCTCATCTTCTCCCCCCACTCTCCACCCCTCCCCCCTCCTCCTCTCTCTCCAACCCCGTCTCCTCCTCAGTGGATTGCTCTGGCCTCGCTCTTCTTCATCCTCGTTTCCATCACCACCTTCTGCCTGGAGACCCACGAGGCCTTCAACCCCATCGTCAACCGCACCGAGGTGGAAACGGTGGACAACGTGACGGTGGAGCACGTCTACTCCGAGATGGAGACGGTGGCGTTCCTCACCTACATCGAGGGCGTCTGCGTCACCTGGTTCACCTTCGAGTTCCTCATGCGGATCACGTTCTGTCCCAACAAGCTGGACTTCGTCCGCAACGCCCTGAACATCATCGACTTCGTGGCCATCGTGCCCTTCTACCTGGAGGTGGGCCTCAGCGGCCTGTCGTCCAAGACGGCGAAGGACGTGCTGGGCTTCCTGCGCGTGGTCCGCTTCGTGCGCATCCTGCGCATCTTCAAGCTGACGCGCCACTTCGTGGGGCTGCGCGTGCTGGGCCACACGCTGCGCGCCAGCACCAACGAGTTCCTGCTGCTCATCATCTTCCTGGCGCTGGGCGTGCTGATCTTCGCCACCATGATCTACTACGCCGAGCGCATCGGCGCCAACCCCAACGACCCCCACGCCAGCAACCACACTCACTTCAAGAACATCCCCATCGGCTTCTGGTGGGCGGTGGTGACCATGACCACGCTGGGTTACGGCGACATGTACCCCCAGACCACCTCCGGCATGCTGGTGGGGGCACTGTGCGCGCTGGCCGGGGTGCTCACCATCGCCATGCCAGTGCCCGTCATTGTCAACAACTTCGGGATGTACTACTCCCTGGCCATGGCCAAGCAGAAGCTGCCCAAGAAGAAGAACAAGCACATCCCGCGGGCCCCACGGCCCGGCTCGCCCGACTACTGTAAGTCCAGCATCAGCTCCCAGCACCAGAGCCCCATCGCCCACGACGACGTCTTTGAGATCAAGTTCCAAGGTAGGACCTCTTTGATCAGAGCTCAGAGCTCATGTGGCCCCTCTGTGTGGTGTTCCCCCCTAGGTGCGGGAGCCTCCTGGTCTTCTTACGCTAATGGATGAGTCAGGGGTCGGGTTAAACAAATGAACACGTATCTGATGAATCAATGGACAGTGTGATGGCTGGCATCTCTGATGCTGAATGGGAGAACGTAAAGATGGGCCTGAGGATAGCAGCTATTGATTCTGCAGTTCTTAGCGCAGTGACTCACTCACCCTTCCTTTTAAGGCCCACGGCTGGAGCCGCTATCCTTGGAATACATCACAACGCAACAATCGTGCAGAGGGCATTAAAAACACATTACTGTGGGTTTACTTTCACATTCGGTGTATTGTCATTGGAGATGAAAGTTATATATATCACTGGCAGCATAGTGAGTACGCTTTATACACACATCGAGCATAACATGGTATCATGACTTATGAGGCAGCTAAATGAAATACCGCTGCTATGTCTTTCCACATGTACACTTGGTATGGTAGATACCATGGTATTTTGGAGTGCATTGTCAATGATTATATAAGACTCTCAGCCTCTCGACTCAAGACAATCCCCGCACTGGAGGCATGGATCTGTTTTGGCTCGAACTAGCAAGCATCCGGTTCCGAGTCAACCTGCTCTACCTCCTGAGCCGAGCCGACCCCCAACGAGTCCTGTTTGTGTCTGTTCCTCCGCGCCTCCCCCCGGCCCCCCAGAGTCCAAGCTGAACGGCGAGGCGGCCGACGCGGCTCTGGCGGACGAGGACTGCCCCCACATCGACCAGGCCGTCTCCCCCGAGGAGACCTTCAACCCCGCCGACGGCGAGCGGCCCTGCTACCTGGTGCCCAAGGCGGAGCGGCCCAGCCACGCCGGGGGCAAAGGGAGGAGGGGTACGTACAGTAACAGCCAATCACAGGCCACCGTAAGACACTGACACCATAGACGGGATGCTGCTCCCTTTCGCCCTTCTCTCTCTCTCTCTCTCTCTCTCTCTCTCTCTCTCTCTCTCTCCCTCTCTCTCTTGCATGTTCCCTCTCTCATCTTGGCGAGGCATCTCACCTCGATTAATCCCAACAAAGACACTTACACACGAACACATACACGTGAACACACACATGAACACACACGAACCACAACGTCAAACCTCGGTTTAGCTTTATCCTCTCTCGACTCCCCCGTCCTCCCCTCTCCTCGCATCGGTCGCATGAATACCGTGTCTAACAATTCGCACATATTCCCAGTCTTTAGAACACCCCAAGCCCAAGCACAATCGCCACAAAGATTAACCAAGGAGTGTTCCCCAGCGACATGATATATTTTTTTAATCCATTCATATTGCTTACCACTATTTATTTATGTAAAAGAGAAGAAAAAGAAACCCAAGAAACAATATTTTCAGAGTTTTATATAAACAACAATGTGTTGTTCTAAACGCCTACGGAGGTATTTGTGTGCTACACGTGGTCAGCGATGTGTGTATGTGTTTGACTCCCCAACCAGGGAATCGTTGCTCTGCTGCATAATGATGCATGTGTGTCTTGGGACGGTGTTATCAGGATGGTTTAGGAGCACAACACACATGGAAACAACATGGCCGCTTGTCCAGTGGCATCCTTCTAATGACACCAGCAGCACTGCTGACTAAAACCACCTTGTTTACGAGTCAACAGTTTGTAGGTTGAAGGAGAAAAAATAACATTTGGGTTAAAAAAACATGGCGACTCGTTTGCCTTCTAGAAAAGGCTTCAGTGTGAGGTTTGGTATGTCAGCTGTACAGCCCCCCTCCGAACCCATAAGCACACCCATAGCAGCACATTGAATTGTGTATTTGAGTTGAACTTTGATTACATATGTGCAACAAGCACATCTATTTTTGCATACAGAGTGAACCTGCTGTAGATTCTACCCATGCCTCTGGAACTAAAAAAAGAACGAGTGTCAAACTCTGAAACCATCCCAAATACCACCTGGTGCATGCAGTCTGTTTTATTTTATATTTATTTGTTTATTTATTTTTGACTCCTGATGCGCTCAAACGCATGGAGACTAACCATCTACATTTATATAGAAATACCAAGTCTGTGCTGACCTGTTTACTTTGAGTCAGAACCAAGAAAGCAACAGGTGTAGCCTAATCAAAAGATGAAAGCGCCAGAGCCATTGTGTTCATGGATTCAGCAGCAGCAGCAGCAGCAGCAGCAGCAGCATTGCGGTGGCAGCAGTGTACTCAGAACGTTCTCTGTTTTCCAACCAAAGGTTATGAAAAGCCTTGGAGTCTTAACAGCATGTCTGGCATGAGCGAGGACGCTTCAGGAGTGTCCTCGGTGTGCGCCCTGCCCTGCAGCCCGCCCTGTCTAATGCAACACTCACATTCTCCCATCCCATCCATTATGTAGCATGGTTGACCCACAGAAACAATGCAGCGGACTCAGGTGTGAGCTTTCATCCCCACCACACCTCTCCTCAACCTTTTCCCGTCTAAATCGTTTTCTTTGGAAAACCTTCGTTCTTGCACCTTTTTTTCAACCGCCACCTCCATCCAGTAACTCTGTATCCGACCCTTGCTAGAGTTCCCCCCAATTGGCCCTTTTCCTTGGGTGTCATCCCAACCTCGACTTATAAAGACATAAAGAGTCATCGTGCCACTCTGCATGGGTCATTTCAGTAGAGTCTAGACCCCATCTCCTTCTCTGACATCTCTATTCTCTGCCTGATGCTCGGTTGCTTCTGATCTCTCGCTGTCTCAGCCTGTAACCCTTCAGATCTCATCTGCTAATTGAAACACTTGTGAAAGAAAACGATTTCATAAGATGTGACACCCCCTCATTTTGCTTATTTATATATATCTATATATATATACATATATATGCTGAACAATAACAATATGTGGCTTTGAAAACGTATCTGAGGGATACTTTTGCCAGCTGTTAAGGGAACTTCTCCAAAGTGCTTTGTATGTTGCAAAGTAGAGACGTTTTTATTCCATGAGTGCAAAAAAACCAAGACAAGAACTGCTATTAAATGAGTGGCAATCCAAATTTATGAACACGATGTTCTTGATGTAAGATGCAAAATGAAAATGATGGCAATTACTGATACTAGTGATGAATAATATAATGTCAACAGAGGAACATCTGTCCGTTTGCATGAACCGCATGATATGTTGCTCCAGAAGCTCACTGTATTGCAGTAACTGTATGGAAAAAAAACTTTTTTAAATTTGTTTTCATTCAAAGGAGTTTCTTCATTTTATGCATTTTGAAACAGCTTTACAAAAGAGACTCAATCAAAGCAGAAGATTTTTATGTAGCTACCATCCTTTGCCTTTCCCCCAAATATTATACAAATTGAATGTGTATATTTTGACTGGGGCTTCAACAAAAAAAATAGCCACATTGAACATGTTTTATCATAAAGCTAACTGGCGCTGTTATGAGCGTCACTCACTCACTCACTTTAAGACAGTATTACAAACCAGCCACGAGAAACACTGCGCTCATTGCAGTGACTTCTCTCAATTGAAACAATGTTTGACCATTACATTTGTGCTGTGCCTTCATATATTGGAAGGACATACGAGTTGTTGAACGAATGTAGGAGGGAAAGCATGAGTGCCCACATTGTAGCATCAACATATTCAATCTTGTGCTCATAACAGTGCAATGAGTGCTTTATTGCATGTGGTGCAATCACACATACATATCCTCTGACAGTTTGATCAAAATAATTAATCCCATGGATGTAACAAGGGTAGGTTTTAAGTTGAGGTCTATGAACCGGTTATATCTGGATTGACAGGGAGGGTTGTGTTCCTAAGCAAAGCAGCCAGTAGGAGAGATGGAGCCTGGAACTCTATAGAGCCAACAATGACACCAACCATAATATTGACCTGAAATATTATGTCTCCTAAAGGGTATATTTGACCGCTGTGTTGATCCCAAGCATCAATACGTCACATACAGACATTTGATAACACCCCATTATATATGCACACGTCTTTTCGGGCACTTTAACAAGTTGTAAGATGACACATAAAAAATGTTAACGACTATAATATAGCTTGAGTAATTCATAAAATATCTCATTCTGTTTGAGCATTGTTTTTACATTCATGAGTTTTGACTATTGCTGTGGTAATTAATGGACATAAAAAAATGATCTTGTGAAGATTTTATGTAATGAGATGCAGGTGAACTCAATGCAATTTAAGGTTAAACAATAATAAAAAAATACAATTAATTAGGGGATGTGAACTCTTTGGAAAAAGTTAATGCATGTATTTTACATTTATGCAACAGTATTGAAATAAAAAAAGATATGTAAATACAGTTCCATGCATGAAATAAATTTTGTACACAACGGGTGTTTTAGAATGTGTTTTTATTCAACAGCACCAGGGTACACTTCGGCTCGCTAAACCAGTGGGAGCTGGTTTCTCCTCACGGTTGGCCAGTGTCCGCCATTAACCATTAACCCAACTAACGCCACGGTGCAGCTCCAGGGAGCGGCAGAGTGTGTGTGTGTGTGGGGGGTGGGGGGGGGCGTGAGAGCATGAGCGCACACTAACGCATGAACCTCCAGACCTCTCGGTAGCTCCACCTGTAGAACAGCATGAGCAGCATGTGGACCGCCCTGTGTACCGTAGACCTCCGCACACAGACGGCCACGCGTTGGTCTGAGGCCTACAGCATGGGGAGGACATGGTAAACCCCACGTTTACCATGAGAGACCAACGCCAGTATGCTCCCCTCGCCGCGACCAACGGGCTGGTCGTCCATCCCTCCACCCTCTCCACCCGCTCCGTCACCCCCATCAAATGTCGCTATTCAAACGTTCATCGGTGTAATAATTTATTTTGTGTTGTTTTGTTTTTATTGTTTTATTTGTTTATATGTTTATAGAGACCCACCGAGCGCCACGGAGCAGACCAGCAACAGAATCAGTTTGTGTAATGAACCATGGTGTACCAACCACTATGTGTATGACCCATAACAGCCCAGCCCCTACCTAATACAGCTCTAGTGTGGGACTGTGTGTGTGTGTGTGTGTGTGTGTGTGTGTGTGTGTGTGTGTGTGTGTGTGTGTGTGTGTGTGTGTGTCTCTCAGTATTTGGAGAAGGGGTGTAACATTGACAACCTGTACATCCCAAACTCAGCATAGATGTAGCAGAGAGTCTTGTTGTCAAGCCTTACGTAGATCAGTATCTGTGACTGGTTACTGTGTTGTAACTTTGTGTGCCATTTTTGGTGTGTGCCAGTGCTGTATATTTCTATATCTGCTTTTGTGTGCTGAAGTTGTGTATACCAATGTTTTGCGTGATCATCAACTATATGTGTGCATCTTCAGGCAAAAAAGAAAATGAAGCTTAACAATGTACAGTTGCTCAGTGTTCATCACCCTAGAATACCAGTGTCACTTCATGGCCGCCTGAAAGTAGAAAACAAGAAATTAACTTGCACTTTTTTTGTTATATTCAAATATGCTTTTTTGCACTAGTGAACTTTCACATCTTAATCCGTTGGTTGGGCATTGAATAGGTATAATAGAAATAGAGGTTGTACTTAATCTAATTAAATAATAGCAGTATTTGTGAGGCAGTAAAATGGAGTGATTTTAATATTGGTATTCTTACATGACCTAATATGCTGTTTGTTTAGCAAATATACATTCAACATGATTAGATGTTGACATTTTAACATTCTTGTCTATTTCAGACGACAATAACAGTTACTGCCATTGTAATTATTATACATAACCTTTTTTTAACCGACAATCGTGTGAAATTGGCCTGTTTTGCTCTTTATGCACTCCCATTTGATCAACAACAAAAACAATTGCAGAATATAAATACATTGGAGAAGTGCCTCTGTTTTTCAAAACCCTTCCGCTTGAAAAACACGACTAACTGAAGATTTTTTTAAATATGTACTGATTTATAAACCATTCACTCATATCATCGCTGAACCACTACAAATGGCCTACCCAAAGGGCGAACAGGCCTACACGGAGACCCCGATTGGCCTTCAATATCCAAAGGACATATCAACACCGACACACACACACACTGTAAGCTAACTCGTAGCTCGTGCCGTTGAAAGAGCTACTCGATTGGTCATGGACCAACATTTCGAATCAAACCACTGCAACACACTGCCAACATCCCAGAATAAGATCAGTATGCAAACAGGAATCACATATGTGGGCGTGCCACTGAGAGCCAGTGCAGGGAGGGAGCTGGTAACCGACCAATATTGCGGAGGACAAGGAGAAAAACCGTGGCAACGGGTCATTGATGAGGTTGATCTCTCTAGCGGTGGCTGACTAATGTGTGCCGTTTAGAGGAACGTCAGACTGTTTGTTTCCAGAGCACCGTGCTTTTTGAAGTTAGTTAAGGTGGTGATTAAGTGCTCGTTTCAATCAGTTTGTTGTTTAAGGGTTTCTCTTGTGACTTTTTCTGACCAATGGAAATTCAGGCTTGTACAATAAATAGTGAAAAATAAAAACTACACCGACGTCATCCTTTTTCAACAAGTGTTGACTTAACTCTCTTGAACCACTCCGGGAAGCAAATAATAAATTGGCATTTTCATAAATTTGACATTGAACTTGATGGTGAAAATGCTTTCAACAATATTGCACATGTAAAAATGCAAGACATGCAAGATAAAATGTTTACTACAAACATAAACCACTCCATATGATGGAGGGCCTTTCGACTGACAGTCATCATATCCATCAAATGTGACGAGGGCTAATGACAGCTGGCAGGCCCAGAGAAAGCACAGCGACTACAGTGGGTCTATACATTGGCAGTAAATCACCATGGCCATGAGAGTCCCAGTACAGAGGGTGGACCACCACTAGATTGAGTGCCGGTTGACACTGAAGATCACCGCAATAAAGCCTGTGACATCGCGACATGGACCCTCTCCCACCTCTGCTCAACCTCCCCCCCAACCGTTCATAACTGCCCTGCTCAATTGGAGAAGATGAATATGGCAGGCCAACAATGAGAAGGGGTGTGGGGGGGGGCATATGAACGGCCAAAGCCGCCCTCTCCCATCACGTCCATCAAACTGAAAGGATGATATAAGGGACATAATGGTCCATTCCACACCTCACATAATGCCCCCTCCAGCTGAACCAGTGAGTGTTTATGGTGTGTGAGACTTCCCACACAAAAAGGCCTTTGCAGCAGGTCAACCTTATCGAGCACAGTATTGCATAGTTACTTTGGAGTCGTTTGTTTTGTGCCATCAACGTCTCTCTGATGGGCTCCATGTTCGATAATCGCACACGGCCAGCTTCAGATTATCGCGGCCATCACCGTTCCACCGCGCACAGGGCCAAAGAGTGGCCCGCTCCACAGCCAATCACAACGGGCCTGAGAGCGGAGACGGGCTGCGGCCGGGGGAGATCCGTCTGTGAGCCGTCGCCACACATCCCGTGTTCGTTCCAGCCCCAGCAGAAGAGACGGTTCCCTGAGAAGCAGACAGAGTGTTGGTTAGCCAGGAGTCTGAGGTTTGGCTTCTAAACTGTGAGCCCGGACAAAAATACACAACAATCATTAGCCTATAACCTGTAACAACCTGTTTCAATCCAGCTGCTTTGAATCAAACAGAGCGCCCCTCTCACTATGCACAGCGCTGACACCGGCCCAGTAACGGAGCTCTCCATGTTCTCAGCTGGTGAGCTTGTTAGTGGGTGTGGTCAGGTCTGCATCACTGAGGAGACACGTGCCATGGCAACACAGTTACCTAATAGGCTGCATCGCCATGGCAACAGAAGGGAGCCTGCTTTCTCAAGGGTAACACATCTTCAAGTTATCCTTGTTGCACAGTTGTGCCCTTTTAAATTGGTGCATTTCTTTTTCCACGTTTCTGAATTTTTCTTGGTTTCCGGTTCTTTCTATAAGATCAAGGGCTGGTTCTATAGAATAATGGTATAGCAGTGGCTTTAGGGCTGCCAACCAACGCATATGTTTTCTGCAGAAACCACCAAGATGTCACGCCAGCAGCTTATGTCAACGTGAATTACTGCCAGCCATTTTCTATGCATTACACAAACATCAGTTTATTCTGTACCAAAAGGGTGAGGCAGAGAAAGGGTTCAGTTAACATCCTGATTACTATCATCAATGACACGCATTGAAATCTCTCGTCAGTAAGAAAAAAAAGAAGTGTTTGAAAGGCTTAATTCATGGACACGCTGACTGGAATACAGCACATTGGTGTTTCCATGGCAACGCAGAGCCTGCACAAATGCTCCTCGCACAACAAAGCGGTGTGACAAAGAAAGAAAAGAAGCTCAGAGAAGATCCAAGGCCATCGCCCGGTAAACAAGACAGAAGCCACAGCTGATCACTGCGGACCCCACGAAACCAGCATCAGTTTAAATAAAGTGAGTTATATTTGTGGGCTCAGCCGTTCCTCCTTAAGGCTTCAGTATGGGTAATCTAAACAGGTGCTTGCATCACTCCCTGTGGAACCTAATGGGGCTATGATAGTTCAATATAGGTGGGTCATTTAGACAGAACAGCCGGAGTATAAGAGATGCGGATACCCAGCGGAAAAACAGCGGATACCCGGGGCCTGTATCCGCTGAGCGGCAGAGCCCAACGCCGCGCACCGTCTGATCTCAGCGTGCCTCTCGCACCGCGTGACGCCAGCCGACTCTGCGCCGGGCGGCGGCGGCGGCGGAGACAACTCTCTCAGGTGTAAATTGGCAGAGGGGTGGAGGGCTGGCAGCAACAGATAGCCCTTGGCTGCCTCACGCCCTCACCCCTCGCCCCCTGCTCCCCGCTTCCCTCGCCTGTCCTACTTCAGCACCAGGAATAGCAGCACTCTTCTCTCAGCCCTCCAACCCGGTTCTGATGCCTTTTTTATTTATTTAGCACATTGGTTCTCAAAGTTCGGCCCGCAGAGGCTGAGGCAGACTTTGTGTACATCCGGGGCTTAGCCCAGAGGGGGGTCTGGGGGTCCTCCCTCAGAAAAATTAGAATTTCTAAAATGTAGGGGTGTGACGAGATCTCGTGTCACGAGATCTCGACGATATTACCCGTCGCGTTAAAAATCTGTCTCGCGAGATTTGTGAGCTATCCAAACTTCTATTTGTGGCCTGTGGGGGCAGTAATGCGCCTTTGCTACATCTAGTATGCCAGAACCTGTAAAAGGAAAAGAAGAAGACGAGGAGAAGGAGGGGAAGCAGGGGAAGCAGCCATAAGCTGTGTTCGAAATCGTTCCCTATCACGGATAGTGTACTATATAGGGTGCTCGCCATTTTGTAGTGGTGTTCGAATTCTCAGTGGTTCATTTCATGCACTATATAGTGCACTTAAAATACCCAAAATTTGAGTGTACATACGATGTACCCTACATGTTACTCCCGTATACCACAATGCAATGCGGTCGTGTTTTTCCGGAGGAGAAGAAGAAGCTGAATAACTGCGAAAACGAATACATTTAATGATGGAGCCTCCGGCTTGTGTTTAGAAATGTCAACATTTTATTTGGGATTTAACATAGAATATTTAACATTCAAAATTAATTTAAAAAAACTTGGACAAGGAAATGTAACATTCAACATCAATACAACCTATGCCTCCAGCCCGGTTTGTTTAGATGATGTGGGCGCATCACGTCACACAAATACCCGGCGCATTTACTGACGCAAATGACGTTTCGAAATGTTCAGCGTAGTGTCCCAATTCTCGTTTGTACGTTCCCTATATAGTGCACTATATCATGAACACTATATAGGGAATAGTGAGTGAGTGTATAGGGAACGATTTCGAACACAGCTAAAGACAGCCAGAATGACGTCGGAAAATACCCGTATTACCGTCGAAGATGCCCCCGCCACTTTTAAATCATTTGTTTGGCAGCATTTTGGGTACTTTGATTTGGTTTTGCACATAATATTGTTGAAAAAAAGAGAATTATTTAATTTATTTTACTTCAACTTTTATAAATTTTAGTTTTAGTTTCAATTTCATGCATGTAAAGAGTTATAATAAAACATTTCAAAATGCACGTGCAACTTGGTTAAATAAAAGTCTGTTGGTCCAGTCATACATTTTGTCATTGTAGTTTTCTTAAAATCTCGTCTCGTCTCGTTCTCGTGAACCCAATATCGTGTCTCGTCTCGTCTCGTGAGCAGAGTGTATCGTCACACCCCTACTAAAATGCGATTTCCTGCATTCTAGTCCATTTTAGGGTGACCTGCTGGACTTTGGCAAATCCTAAATCACTTCTAATTCATAGCCTACATTTTCAGTTGCAGGGCCTGCTCAAGACAATAAAATTTAATGGAAAGAAACAATAACCACTTAACTATTGACTTCTAGAGAATTTTATGCAAACTACAATGGGAAAATTTAGACTCATAATTTGAGACTAACTTTCAGTAGATTCAAAGTGCCATGTCATGTCGACCTTGGGTGTTTTGAAAGGCGCCTCTAAATTAAATGTATTATTATTATTTATGTTAATTGCCTTTTTCTTCTTTTTTTTTAAAGAAAAAGGAAGAGACTGAAAGGTTCCTCCCATAAGGCAACTCTATTTAACGGAAAGAAAACATTACAAATGCAAAGTATTGTGAAACAAGATTAACAACATCATTAGGCCTACTCACTCACTGAAATATCAGTGCATTATCATTTAAATTTTTTTGAATTTAAAATAATAATGATAATGCACTGAAGTATTATACATGTGCACACAAATAAGTACTACATTGTTTTAGAGGATTGTCCGCATCTATCACTCTGTTGGAACTCATTTAAAAAGGGGTTTAATAAATGTGGATATGGACGCAAGCTAAAAGTAAACAAGACAGTAACCAGCCACTCATCGTCGGTAACATCGTTAACATGTTGGCTGCTGGTCAAACAGCGAATGCAGCAACGCGATATCTGTACATTTCTTGTCTAAATCGTTAATAAAGTTTGAGTTTAAAATAACCGATATGTCAGACATGGATATTTTTTACCTCTTCATGATATTCAGTCGACCTCAACATTTAATTTAAGGCAACATTTGGTAACACACAACACTGTACAATATCGGCTGGGACAGAATCACAATCAGAAAAAACGGATTTCTGACATTTTAAACAACGCTGGTAATCTATTTTGTGTGAAGGAGTAATTATCATAGCAGCCTAGCTAGCCGATGCAGGCTATTTAGCACTAGCACCAGCACTACTGCTCCCGGCCAGCGCGCATCAAGGTAATTTTTCATTGACCTGAAACATTTGACAGGTCATTGGCAGGGGCTGCAGCTGCTACGGTATCACTGGATGTTGGTTTAGAAAAATAATTTCTAATGTCCATGGTAATGTTTGTTACACACCCTGAGGCTACTTTAACAAGACTGCTGAGAGACGTGAATGTTTAGAAAACGTCACGGTTTCCTTGCAACCGTTCTAAACAACCGAACGAGAGATGGCATTTTCCATTGCTTCCATGTGTTGTTTCTTTCAAAATGAAAATAAATCAATTTCAAGAGGTGAAAATCACTACCAATTGAAACATGAGGGAACATGTCAGGGTTTTCATAACTTCAAAAGCTTAAAAAAGATCCGGGGCTTTTGACGTGAGATTCAGAGCATCAGTCCCGAAAGCCACCCCCAAGCTCCGCCCATGCCGCGGGCCAATGGCGGCCCGCAGAAACATTCCTCACTGGACCTCACTCTCAGAGGTGACAGCGTTTCCCGCCAGATTTTTTTTCCTTTGGTGGCCCTCAGTCAAATTTTGGGTTCCTAATTTGGCCCTCAGCTGTCCAAACTTTGAGAACCCCTGATTTAGCATGAGGCCAACAGGATGTTGGGAGGAAGGGAGCGCACACACGGTTCACACAGATTCTCCTCTGATTGGACCTGGAGCTCGGCTGAATGGAAGGAAGCGGCGCAGGCACGGAGCGGTGTGTCTCCTGGGGATGGCCATTATGAAGCACGAGCAGGGATCGTATTAGTGATTGTCCTCAAGATAAAAATAAAACAGGTCCCAGTCCAGTGGGGACACAGGTCACAGCAGACAGCAGAGTGGGCCCACAGGTATTGTCCCTGCAGCTGGTGTCATACAAAAGAGGCTGGTCTTTCAAATACCTCCAAAGCCAGCCAGACTTAAGGAGGTTTTCCTGGGTTGACATTGATGTGGATAACGAGGTCAGTGTTGAAACTTTAATTAACTTGAAAAAATAGGAGTAGTGCTTCAGAAAATGCTTTGCGTTAATCTGTTTGTGTTCATCTCAGACAAACCATTTTTTTTAGGTGGATATAGAATTTGTTCAAACCTGATCTGGTAAAATGCAATTTTTTTCAGTTATTTTGAACTTAGGACAGGGTGTATGGCCACCAAACTTAGGGAGCCTAACTTAAGAAATTCCTAACTTAGGATAGTTCTGTAATGGTTCAATTCCTATCTTAAGATAAGATAGGATTTCTTCCTAAGTTAAGTTAGGAAACCTCCTTCTGTAATATTAAAATGCCTTCCTATCTCAAGATAGGATAGGATTTCAGAGTTAGGAAGTTTCTGTAATGAGGCCCCAGGCTCTATGTCCAAAATTCCGAACTACCCCTTTAAGATGTATTGAGCAGCGGAAGGCAAACTAATCAATGACACACAAGACCAGAGCCCTTTTGTTTTTTTCACCTAAGCAATCTGTCTCCAGGTAGAGGGATGGAAAACAAAACAAAGTGCAAAAATAACTGCAATAAGGCCATGACTGCATTCTTTTTCCATACATCAGATGCACTTAAATCCTGGAAAATGTCCATGACAATTAATACCAATTTGAAGTACATTTATTTTGTAGCCAAGATAGATGTTGCAACACTCAAAATGGATATTGGCAAAGCGCACATTGTTCATTTGTGAGACATTGCACTTACCTACAATGGCCAGATTGTGCTCAGACCCACAAGCAATCTGCAGAGACAATAAGGTTTGGGTGATAAGTAACACAATACAGAACCAAATTGCAAGCAGCACCATTCAAGATATTCAAAAATGATCCATCGCTTTTAGCTCTACCACAAATCTGCCCAACATCTCATCTGAAACCCACTGCTCAGCAACAGCTGTTCCATCTGACGCTGAGGGCTGTATCAGCTGAACGAACCCCCTTCAACACACACTGCTTTTTTACAACGCGCCAGTCTGAACGCTGCCTTCAAAGTTAAATAAATGAGCATTGTGGCTGAGGAGTGGCCAAGTGCTATATAAATATATAGATAAAGGATCTATGATTCAAGCGTTTTCTTCCAAGGGTGATGCAGCCGGCCGCTGTATCACACTCCAAATAAACATGGGTTTCTAAACCATGAGTGGATCAGACATGATAACCAAGGCCCTCTTCATTGTCCTTGTAGGAAATATGTTTTTTCTAGATTCTGACCGTGGGCGTTTAGGAGTGTGTATCGTGGTACGAGGGCGTTGGGCCAGGAGCTTCATGGTGCGCTCGGACTAGTCCATCTTCTTTCATGCTTTATGTGCGCAAGGCAACTCCGCTCCCTGACAAGCACCAGTGATCTGTGAACAGGGCCAGCGTTGTGTCCTGGCTCATCCCTGACATCCTCTTTAAAGGCAGTAAACTCCCAACAGCCCAATGCAGCTCACACCAACAGGTCCACAGCAACACTCCCCTGGGCCTTTCACTCATAATTGCCCAAAGGGGAGAGGCCTTTCACTAGGGGGGGCCGGTGGTAAAGGGACAATTTGCTCGGTGCTATGTGCAATCCCCATCATACGGGTTAGTACATCACTGAGGAGCCATTTGAGCCTACAGCTTAGAGAGACGCCTCGGCACTCTTCAACCTCAGGTTTCTACAGCCGTCGGTGTCTGCTGCCCTCTGGTGGCTTGCATGAATTGCACTCATGAAAGGCTGCAGAATAGGCCCATCGCATCCCAGACTCTTGTATGCTTTGGTTTTATTAGGTGAGTGCTGCACGCAGCGCTCAACTATTGCTCTTCATAAGTTTTATTCTTTCTTTCTTTATTATTCCCTACAAACTTTGGGACCTATCTCCTTCCTCAAATTTTCACCTAGAGACTCCTCCATTCTCCATTCATTAACCCTTTTAAAATATTCAGAATAGCTTGGAATCGTGCGCTTCTTTACAGATTTTGTTGTCAGTGTTGCCAGATTGGGCGGTTATTGAGCTACTTTTAATCACGCACCGGCTCTCTATTCTGTTAAACACACACACACACACACACACACACACACACACACACACACACACACACACACACACACACACACACACACACACACACACACACACACACACACACACACACACACACACGACGTTTCAGATTCTTCAGTTCAATTCATTTTACATTTCTGCATTTTTAGCAATGCTTTGCGCTTTTCATTCAGCGGTAACTTTATTTGCTTCCAACCATTTACTTTTTCTTAAATGCTGTGCATGTTTACATTGTTTACTCCATTTAGACTTTTGAACTTTTGTTCAAATCCCTTCACTTGATTAAAGGCATTTAACGTTTCTTTATGTCTTAATCCATGTGGCTTTATTAAAAAATATTTTCAACCTCACTGTGTACTACAACACTCACCGCATTTTCTGCAGGAAATGCAATTTCTAGTTTTCTACGGCTGTTCTAATGCTTTAACGCTGTGTGCTATTGTCTCACATTAAGACCTCTCTGTCCAGGACCTTTATTCTAATGATAATGAGTATGTAGATCACACTTAAAAGGGTCACATATACCTGTTCGGCCCCATAAAGGGCGTCGACCTTCCCAGGAAACGAGACCTCCTTGACGTCCTCTACTACTGGAGAGTCATCTGACTGCAGTACTGCACTGTGATTGGTTGGTTCTGTTCTTCCAAGCTGTCCATAATTCCCTCTTCCCCATGTGAACACTTTTCCACTCTCTGAAAGAAAGTCACCAGAACACCATTTATTTCACAGACAAACTAAATCTAAATGATGAAAAACATGTTGTTTTATTTTGGCCACACCTGTTTTGGCCACAAGGTGAGTCCAGCCGCTCCACACGTGAGTGGCACCCTCTCCGTCCAATAGTGAGCGGTTGAGAAGAGCAGGATAGGTTGAAAAGCAGTCGTTTGTAGTTAGCTGTCCATATTTATTACTGCCCCACAGAAACACATCACCTCCACCTACACAGCACAACACCATGAATTTCTTAATGGTTCTGAGTAGGATATAGAATGAATTATAACACGGTCACTAGGGTGCGACGATCGGCGTATACAAGCCTTTACCTGTAAGGCAAACGCAGTGGGCAGATCCAGCAGCTACTGTACGTGCGGTCACATGATCCAAACCTTGAGAAACCAGCACATGCTTTGGTTACATGATTACATGGGTACAGAAAATTATATATTTATTTTAAATTCTGATCAAACCAACTTTAAATTACCCGGTACACGCACGGGCACCTGGGAGTTAAAGTGCAGCGGGACCGAGTTTGGGCCTACTGCTCTCCTGGCGTGGGTCAACAGACCTAACCCCCACTGGTACACACAGCCGCTGTCTGGGGGCAGGAAGTACGGGCAAAGAGTCAGGAAATAACGCCTGGTCAGACTACGTCTAGGTGTGACTGAAGGGGTGCAGGGGAGCTCACCGGTGACAGCGAGTGCATGTCGAAGTCCTGCTGCCACACTGACCACCGGCTCGCCAAGGCTCTGTGGACATTCAGATGCCATACGTGTCATATAATGACTTGATGTTGGCCCGGTTACCCGTTATTATTCAATGCATTTGTTTAAACAACTTGAGTTGAGTTAACATCAGGCTTGCCATGCAATTTACCTCAACGCGAACTGGCTCTGCAGAGTGGGTGCTTGTTTTGGCCACACCCAGTTGCCCAAAAGCGTTGGATCCACATGTCAGGACCTGGCCACAATCTGTTAACACAAAAGAACATCAAGAAAACAGCTCCGAAAGTCATTCCTGGACACTGGATATTGCATTTAGTACTAAACATTCCTGCTCATTGGACCTAGTTGGTAACCCATGCCATGTTCTGCGCTAAGAGCCATCACTGTTTAAGGCTGCAGTGTGTACGATTAAGTGGGGTCTAGCGGTGAGGTTGACATCAACGTCAATGCTATCCCGGGCTGGTTAACAGGGTTACAGAAGGTTTACAGGGTTACTTGTTAAAGGTCCCATGACATGAAAATCTCAATTTATGAGGTTTTCTAAACATAAATATGAGTTCCCCTAGCCTGCCTATGGTCCCCCAGTGGCTAAAACTTGCGTTTGGTGTAAAACAAGCACTAGCTGTTCTGCTCGCCTTTGAAAAAACGGAGGCTCAAGCGCGCTGATTTGGAATGTCTGTATTCATGACGTCACCAAGAATCTCAGCTCCTCCCCTTACTCTGCCTGGCCCGCCCAGAGACGTTGGCCCACCAATGAGACTCGACCGTGCGAGCGCCACGTGTGTGTGTGTGTGTGTGTGTGTGTGTGTGTGTGTGTGTGTGTGTGTGTGTGTGTGTGTGTGTGTGTGTGTGTGTGTGTGTGTGTGTGTGTGTGTGTGTGTGTGTGTGTGTGTGTGTGTGTGTGAATACACAAACTGTAACGCAAGTGTTTCTTGCCGGTTCTTTGACGTGTCTTGTATTTCCACAACGAGACTGTTGTGGGGGTTATCTGAGCCATGGTTGAGAAGGAATTGGGGGAAAGGAACATTGGCTTTGACTCGCTGAAGTACATGAACTGCGACATGCCGCCGGTTGCCGCGAGGCACCATCGCCCGGCAGCGGGCAGCCGGCAGCAGGCAGCGTGCGGTTCAGTCGACTTCAGGTTGATGTGAAAGTGGAAGAACCAGAGACGTCGCAGAACCCGACAAAGTCGTTTGTGATTCATAATATCGTCTGGAGGCGCACACACCTTTTGGCCGTGATAATATCTATTAAATGATATAGATTTCTATGTATTATATGATATTATTTAGATATAGAGCTCCAGGACTGTAACGCAAGTGTTGTACACTTCCTTATTATTTGGATAACCGTTCTGCTTTTAGTGTTATATGGCGCATAACACGTCGGACTCTCGTCTCTGGTATTTCTACAACGAGACTCGTATTGGGGGTTATCTCAGCCATGGTTGAGAAGGAATTGGAGAAAGGAACTTTGGCTTTGACTCGCTGAAGTACATGAACTGCGACTTGCCGCCGGTTGCTGCGAGGCACCATCGCCCGGCAGCGGGCAGCCGGCAGCAGGCAGCGCGCGGTTCAGTCGACTTCAGGTTGATGTGAAAGTGGAAGAACCAGAGACGTCGCAGAACCCGACAAAGTCGTTTGTGATTAATAATATCGTCTGGAGGCGCACACAGCTTTTGGCCGTGATAATGTGTATTAAATGATACAGATTTCTATGTATTATATGATATTATTTAGATATAGAGCTCCAGGACTGTAACGCAAGTGTTGTACACTTCCTCGTCGGACTCTCGTCTCTGGTATTTCTACAACGAGACTCGTATTGGGGGTTATCACAGCCAAGGTTGAGAATGAATTGGGGGGAAGGAACTTTGGCTTTGACTCCCTCAAACACATGAACCACGACATGGAGGAGAAAGGGATTGTTGGCGGCGAATGTCTCCCGCTTGAGCCCCGCTGAGGGACCACCGCCGGAGGCGGAGGTTCCTAAGACCGGCAACGATCCCTTTCTCCTCCTTGTCGCGGTTCAGTCTACTTCACTTTGATGAGGACGTTGAAGAACCAGGAACGTTGGAGAACCCAACGAGGTCGTTTGAGATTCATAATATCGGCTCACACAGCTTTTGGCCGTGATAATATATATTATATGATATATCTATGTAGGCTATATGATAATATTTAGATATAGAGCTCCAGGACTCCCGTGTGTTCTAGAATATTTACGGCTAAAGGCTGTGTGCGCCTCGCCATTGCGATACATCCACTGTAAACAGAGCGCATGGTACCGTGGCTGCAAGCTGCTCAGGGCCACACCCCCACCCTCCTCCTTGACCCGCCTCGCTCCTCCTCATTTGCATTATAGCTACAGACACCAAAACAGCGCATTTGGGGGAAGCTCAATGTGCGACTGGCTCGGAGTGGCTGTAACTCTGCACCACGGCTGCATTTCAGGAACGTCTTTGAATACTGTGTTAGTTGCCCACTAATACCTATATTAAAGAATACATATAGCATGTCATGGGACCTTTAACAGGTCACATGCAGTGATAATCCCCCATTCCCCACCTTGGATTTATCACATACATTTAAAGGAACACTCCACCCATTTGCATTAAGCTTGCATTGTTAGAAACCCAGTCATGAAATGGATGAATGGTGCAAGTGCTGGTAGGCCTACTGTATAAGTTCCGACATTCATATAAAACGAGGGCTTACCGGTTAGAAAAAGGGTAAAATCCCAACCACAGGACACGTTGACGACCCTCTGCTTGAGGGCGGGGCCGGGGTGGAGAGTGGAGACGTCTGTCGTGTGGCCCAGCCCCAGCTGCCCCCTGTGGTTCTGCCCACACGACCACACCTCCCCATCCTCTGGAATCGCAACACTGTATTACGCCACAACACGTCCACCTAAACATCTACCAACACACACACACACACACACACACACACACACACACACACACACACACACACACACACACACACACACACACACACACACACACACACACACACACACACACACACACACACACACACACACACACACACACACACACACACACACACACACACACACACACACACACACACACACACACACACACACACACACACACACACACACACACACCTACCTGTGATAGCCACCGTGTGGCCGCCTCCTCCCCGCAGGACCCGGAGCGGCACGGAGGGCATAGCACCCGGACCCAGCCGCCGAGGATCAGACAGGTCCTCCGCGTCGCCCCTTCCCAGCTGTCCGTAGCTGTTGGCTCCCTGGCCGTATGATGACACAGAGAGGGATAATAATAGTAATCACCATTACTTTGGTAGAGTTTCTGGACGCAAGGCTGGCACAAAGCTCTCCTCATGGACTGCGTCATTATTTTAAAACTACACGGCTGAGCCAACTGTTTAATTTATGTTATTTTTATATTGCTATGCATTGTTATTATTTCTAATTTCAGCTAGTTCAACTTACCCACGCGTACAAACAAAACTCCATGTTACGTATCTGTTTCCATGGGTTACCCGGTAGAATATGTGCCACACTGCTGTAAAGCACTTCCTGTTTTCTGAATGAGTGACACTGTCGTAAAGCAATTCCTGTTGCCGAGTGTGCGCTGCAAAGACGCTTTGGTCGCTCATAAAAAATCGCTGCGAATATTTCTGTTCGCTTTTGTCGCTCAAGTCGCTCATTCAATTTTGAACGGCTCATTTAAAGGAGCCGTATGCTTTTAGCACAGACATATCAAAAAGTGAACTCCCATACATTTTGGCCATATTGCAGAGACGGTTTTGCTTGTTGGATAAAGTGCTTCGACAGCAAGTAGGACATGATTACACTCCAATATATATATGTATCAAAAGAAAATCCTAAAATGTAATTAAAAAAAGGAATTACCGAGAACAAAAGAACGTTGCGTGATGTAGTAGGCTAGTTAAAATGTTTCACTGATATGCATCTGCAAATCATGATCTGCACTCATTCGTCAAACAAATTGACATTGGCGCACATGGCTAATTTGCATAGGAGGACAGGACTGGCTGGCTCCGCAAGGCAAATAATAGGGCCGAATCTCGATTCTTCCCCTTGCCCCTTTTGCTTTGTCTTTGTCTTAACCCTAGCACTTGCAAGTGTAAGGGCCAAGGGCTGAGATCTTTCCCCTATGAAATGAGACGCCACTCGGTTTCGGGTACGTCATCATTCATCGTCGCCAGCTGGCTGCCCCGTCACCAGAGCGCCGAAACGCCAATAAAAGCCAGAGAAGAAGAGCGATATATATATATATATCTTAGATGCTGCCGCCATCGTTGAAGAGTTGAGGGTGTGTGTAGCATAGTGGTGAAACGGATCAGTGTGTCCACGGTTCGGTTCAGATAACCGTTTTGGGCCTCGGTTTCGGATACGGTTCGGATCATGTCCGTGATAGTAAAAAGGCGGACTTTTTTTTGACGGAGGGTTTGGGGGAGAAACACAAAAATGAATGAGACCCACAGGCTATTTGCAATGTGTTAATTGACTGCAATCAGACAACTTGCAAGGCTTTTTTGTGCAATAAATGTTCCCCTAAATGCATTTGAAAACATGGTGCACTGAGTGTAACATGTAAGGGATAACGGCCGACGAGGCTTAGAACTCTGGGGACGAGCGCAACGAAGTTTAAAGCCCAGTTTGTTTTGAACGCTGACAGGCTGAAGGGAGGGGCGGGAAAAGTCTCATTGGCTCGGGCAGCACTGGAGAGAATGCATTCCGCTGGGTCCTAAACACCCTTTGTATCGGACGTAGGCTACAGTAGGCAAAATACGCTACATAAGGCAATGCCTTCATGAAACCGAAATCCGCGGATCTCCAGAATGCTCCGAACTGTGGTAAACGAACCGAACGGATTCGGATACAATTCGAATCCGCTGCAGCAGGCCTAGCATCTAGCTGGCAAGCTACCATATAAGCCAATGGAGTGGTGGTATACGCGCTAATTGTATCCTAAAACTACCGTTTGAAAGCTTCAGTTAAGACCTACAATACTATGCATCGTTCGTGTAGCACATTTCAGATCAAACCGAGTCATTATAAACATATAAAAAGTTGTGTAGATAGCTGTAAAATATTCCTCGCATCAAGCAGCCATGTTTTTTTTTAAAATTCCCGGTTTCGCTATGTGCTCTGGGATAGCCCTTGGAGGAGCAAGTGAGCTCTCAAATCATCTTAAAAATAAGGGGTACATAGCACTCAATCTTATCCCTTAATCTTGATCAAATTGGGTATTGAGACACCACTAGCTCTCACATGAACGCGCAACTTCAAGGGTAAGGGGGAAGATAAGGGGTAAGGGGAAGTATTGAGATTGGGCCCAGGTCTATCTCTAGCCTATCTCTATCCATCTATCAACGTGTAGTTTTAATGTGATGTATTTTGTGTATGTGCAGTCAGACTTGTCTCCCTTGTTCTATGGTCTTGTAGGCTACAGTCCTGTGTGAGCCGAATCACCTTAATGAATTCCCTACGATTTGTGTCGTTTGGTATTAATAAAGACTTGACTAGGCTATCTATCTATCTAGACTATTTAATTTAAAATGATTCACCTCAGGCTCCGTGAATAGTGGGGAATAGCGGGAATAGAGGGAAGACAAGAGATCCCTTGTCATTTCGATTAGTTTGTGTAGGCTATGTGACGATTTCAAAAACGTGTTTTGTTTAAAGCATGACTACACGCGATTGGTTGGTTAGATTGGTGGCATGGAGAGCAAATGAAAATGATTCCCGCTTAAATACGAACGTTCTAGATCGCAAATATTTTCTATAAGTAGGCCTACTCCGGCTTATCATCAATTTGTATCAAAATTACTATGGATGTTGCACTCATTAACTATTGAACAGAAAACACTGCTGTCATTATCACTGTCACTGACAGCGATATATCGTTTCACTTCTTATGACAAATGTAGGCCTACTTATTGCAAGTCACTTTTGATAAAAGCGTCTGCTAAATGGTAATTTGTCAGCTGTCTATCCTCTATTAAACTGCATTGAAGTTACACGTTTGTTCCGTGCATTATTCATTAGCATTATTATCGCATTATGCGTGCATTATTCCTTGGCACAATGTAGGCATATTCTTTTGCACAACGTATGTATTTTTGATATTTAAAAAACGATATCGTCCCATTCAGAGCAAGGAAGATTAGGTATGATAGGATCTCGGTTAGCAGGCATGTATCGCGCCTATATTACAATAATCTCAAACGTTTCACTAAAGGAGCATTTCACCGGTGGAGGCATGAATATGTATTGAAGTTGGTATGTAGTCGAATAATAAAATAAAATTCTAATTTGGTGCCGTCTTGATCGAGAAAAGGCATAAAAATACTTTTTGGTGCTTGTGGATTGAAGACAACAACTCCCACCATGCACCACGATGCCCAGCTTCGCTGACCACTCCCGCTTATCTAGATCTCCGCCTATCGGACACCTCGCTGTTCCATCTACCAAGCTGATACTCAAGAGTGAAGTCCCACACACTGGCACTGCTCTAATAGGTCTGTAGCGTCAGTGGATCCCACCCCCTATAGAGCGGTGGGACTAGTGCTTGTAGTCTTCTAGTGCTTCGAGAATCCTCCCCTCTTACACTTCCTATTTACTTCTACGCAAAAATCGTCACATTGCGTCATCTTAAACAGGAAGTGTTGGAGATCGATACGGATCTCTCCAGTCTCTCCAGAAAATAAGGGAATGATGCACGACCATTCAAAAATATGAGTGGGTTTCTAACGATACAAAGCTTAATGGAAATGGGTGAAGTTTCCCTTTAACTCACATACAGACCAACCAACCACGCGTGACACCTCCGCCCAGGCCAGAGCCTTTTTGTTGCGATCTCTGAAATGATAAAGGATCGGATCGTACAACACCGGGTGCCCAGTTACAGCGATTAATTTTTTTCCGTCGACATTTTGTAGTCAGTAGGAACCAAAACAGTAGGTATAGGAACCAAAGTGCCGGTGTTCGGTGTTCCCTGGGATCCACGCAAGCGAAGAGCGTCTACATTACGATTGGCTGTCAGTGTCTGGCCGCTGAAACGCGTCATAGTAATTTGCATAAAGTTCAGCCGTCTTCAACTTTTTTTGGTCGCTCTGGTCGCTCACCTTTGGAAGCTTGTGTCGCTTTGGTCGCTCTTGCCCATAGAAAGTGAATGACTTCCGGTGATTTGGTAGCTCAATTCGCTTTTGGTGTGAACGCACAGTAAGTGACGCTCCCGACATGTGTCTAAAGGCGCGTTAATGGTCCTGGGGCCTCTACGAATAGTCAAATCTCCTAACCTTTATGCCTCCTCTCTTTAACCTTTGCGGAAAACGTCATCGGGTCAAGGTGAGATGAAAAGGTGCTTCCCTTCGAACATAGGAAAAGACAGCTCTGTTTAAAATGAATTCGACTCCACTTTTCCTAACGACGTCATTGCGTGACGGGAAGTATTGCTCAATGGCGCAGGGCAACATCAAGGAGAGATTTGCTTCCGCATCATGGAGGTCTCAAGCCACGCCCTAGTGCATGACGTGCCGGATGCAGAAATACTCTAATTTTCTAGCATTGTTAGCATTAAAGCATGATAAGTGAGAGGTCTGAGCCATGGACTTATTAAAGAAAGGGCAGCGTATTAATTACCACTCGAGACTAACACGAGAAGTTAACGGAGCCGTGCTCTGAGCCCTCTCGGATGCCGGGCCGGAACAACATTTGTTTAACTACTTCTCCTTTCAGCTGCCCACCCCTCCTTCTCCTGCAAACAACGGCTACTAAAACGCTTGAGGAGGCGTTTTGAAAAGAGAAAACTTACCTTTTATTAGTACATGGTATAAAGATAATTATGAGCCCTTGATTGATATCTAGAAATTTTTTGTGGAGACACAATCCTGTTCCCTACTTGTATTGGAGTGAACGGCGATATCTACTTCCAGACCTCCATGAATTGAGGGACCCGTCCACAGCCCACTAAAACAACGAGGTGGTACGAAAAGTGAGCAATTCTTCATTGACTCACTTGTTAAACAGGCCATTTTCACAGTCTTATTAAACCTATTTACAGCCTGGTCCAAAAAAACATTCTAGTCAGTATGTTTAGTTCATATCTCCATGACAACACTGAGGGGGGTGAATTTTTTGTTTTAGCAGTGTAGTTTTTAATTTATTGGAGGTTAAAAATTATGAAAAATTAGGGGCGCAGCCTCTAGAGTGACAGCTAGCCGCTGACCCTCACCTCGCCTCGGAGGCTAGCTTTCAGAATTAGCATGCTATCTCTGACATCTTGACCTCGACTGAGTTCATTCCTATCGTTCATTCCGGTGCCAAGATGCCTTGCTCTGCGGTCAACTGTACCATCGTTTTAAAAAACGAATGAGCTACAAGCTAATTCGGTGTAGTCACTTAGATGGGCGTACCTCACTCCCCCCGACGTCACATCAATGCCCTTTTTTGGTTAGAGGACATGAGGCGGAGTCAAACTATGACAAGATGGCGACGCTCATAAGCCAAGAGAATTGGATGCAGTTAGAATAACTGAGGTCTGCCCAGATGCTACATCTCCCCGTCTATGGTTTCAATGCAGAGAAAGTTATAATTTTCTGGTCCCAGTCTTTATATGCCCCGTTACACATATGTTGTTTGTGGATTGAAATGATAATTCTTCATGCAAAGAAAACTCAATTTTATGGCGAAGAAGTTTGATAATGTTAGGGTTTGTGTGAGGCCGCTTTGTGAACTACAGTTCTTCGTGTAATGGTTATAAATATGTGTTGCAGTTTGTTTAGAAATGCTTAATGCAAGTAAATAAGTAAAAAATGCTTCAAAATGCAAAAACTGACTTTTCACTCAATTATAATCTGCTACCCATTGCTCCGTCCTTTTCAGGTATAATGGGATGCTGGTAAAATATGTTTTTGTTTATTCCCATGTTTATCTAAAAAATGCATTATTGTTTATTTGCTACAACATTATTCTGAAGAGCAAAATTAGGAAAGTTGTTTCAGTGTTTCTTTATTTCACCTCATTTTGAGTTCAATCTCTAGAGATGGTCTGTATTCGATTACTTTTGTTTTGCCTCGTTCAGCCTGTAGGGGAATAGCGTGCTTGCCGCCATTACGACGATTCAATTATTAGGCCTAATACTGCGTCCTCGGTTTTCTTTCTATACCCCCCTTACAGGTAAGAATGGTGGTTGTGTAATTGTTTATGTATTTATGTTTTAATGCTAGGGGACATGTCGAGAGGTTTTATAGCCGTGCATGGAATGTTTGAAAAAGTAGTCGGTTTGAAAACGAAGAGCTCACTCTGTTAGCGTACTTGTTAGCAGCATCACACGGGCAGGCGCGTGGTAAGAAAGTGTCTGCCATTTCATGACAATGCTGTTGTCGCTGTGTTAATTTAATGTGTAAAATATATGCCAATGTGTTATAGAATAAGCTGGCACCGTATTCCGTATCCCGTAAAAATACTTTTGAGAGGTTTATTTTTTTTGAGTTTGAGGAAAAATGTGTCATGGTGAAAAGCTTTAAAATTTAGTATTTAGTACTCAAACAATGCACACTCAAAATTGCTATGTGTATTGAGTTTTGCATATTGTGAAAATACCATTTTATGAATACTGTACAGGTATATCTAATATTTGAAATTGCATAAGAAATGCAATGTTTTGAATATTGTGAACATCATTACAACTTCAACTAATAATACTGCATCCTCGTTGTTCTTTCTATACCCCCCTTATAGGGGCGTAACATTCGCTGCTCTCGACACGAATGAAACGAGACCGGCGGTAGCGGTAGCGTTGAAACTGTGCACTTTCTTTAATTTGTGATGAACTTTACAGTCTACGTGGACAACACATCCTCATAGTAGAAAAATAATGTAATAATGGTACACTTGTACAATAAGAAATACTACATTTACAGTTTACTTCAGAAGGAGGTACACTGATGTGAATATCACCACAAAATATACCAATTTATCAGCATTAATCCATCAATATCCAAGCGATATCTATCATTCATTAATCCAGTTCACAAAGACAAATATACATACATACACCGGATGGATATAAAAAAAGGTAACCTATGCCGCTTTTCCACTGCATGGTACCAGCTCGACACGACTCGACACGACTCGACTCAGCTCGCATTTTTTGCGTTTCCACCGCGGTACCATGGTATCTGGTACCTGAAGTGGCTGCTTTTTCTAGTACCTACTCGCTCTAGGTTCCAAGCGAGCTGAGCCGATGCTAAAAGGTGACGTCTGCAGACGGCCGGCGACTGATTGGCCAGAGAGTGTGACGAAGTCACGAGAGCGACATGGCAACCATGCTGGTAACATCCATAGCAGCGCCGCAGCCAACATGTTCCACTTCTCCAACTTCTTCAACATGCCAGCTAATAATAGTAATGTGATCGATGTCCTCCATTGTTGTTATGTGGGTTCTGTCCATGTGTGGGTTGCGTATGTGTTGTTTGCGTCGCGTACACAAATACGTCACGGCCCTTTCGCGCAGCCGACCCCGCCCACGTCCAGGAGGTACTATTTGCGGTGGAAAAGCACCCGTGCTGCTACCGTGTCGAGTCGTGTCGTGTCGAGTCGTGTCGAGTCGAGCTACATGTGCGGTGGAAAAGCGGCAATAGAGCGCACAACATAGAGTGCAATCACAGAGATTTAGTACATGAGAGGAATATCATCAATAACAATGAATTACACAGACGTCGTGAATATAAAACACTCACCAAAACCAGTCCAAGTAAATGAGGTCATATAACATAGTAATTAAAGTAGTTATAAGCCGTAAATATATGTTTTTACCGTGGACATTCAGGTACCATGGAAGCACGTACGTTGTTTGAGACATCGAACCTACGAGCAGCTGACAGTCTGTACAGTGGTGGGCTTTTGGTTGAGGACGCGCTGACGACGCCCGAGCAATTCTCATTGGATGAGGAGCGTCCCGGGCGACCGCTCAGATCCCCAGGTGGCGGTTGAGGCGGCTGAGGGCGTCGCCCACGATGTCCAGCTCGTGCCGGAGCTCCTCCACCACGCTGTTAATGCTCGGCGTGTCCTTCAGCACGTCCACACTCTGGGTGTAAGGGTTGTAGCGGATGGTGAAAGGACGCCTCATGGTCTTGGCAAACTCTCTGGAACCAGAGTTTCAGATCGGTTGATCTATGTTTGATACTGGGCTATAACCGTTTGATATTGGTCATCTTGATGGGATTTATTAGTAGTAGTATTAAAAAGCATTCATAAAAGTGTGTGTAAGTGTTAGTGCTACATCATTGAATGCTGATGTTTTCTTTGCACAACTATGAATTATATTTTAGAAAATAGAGAGGAGACAAATCATGTGGAAGGGAAACCAAGAAATTGAACTCTCACCTCATCTTCACCTTGGCCTCTTCGAAGCTGTCTGACACAAAGTATACATCCTGGAATGTTGTGATCATGCACTCCTGTTTGCAGGTCACTCTGGGGTCAAAGGGCTTTATGCTGGCGTTACCGGACAGCGCGTGCTGTGGGGGGAATAAAATAAATCACAATCCAACCACAAAGTACACTAAGTGCAAGACTTACATGCATAAACATCCATGGTCTGGAGTATTCTCTTTTAACCTGAAGAATAGCATTAATACATTATTGTTTGATCTTCTCTTAAGATTGAGGGAGAGGTCAATACTTCTTATAATCTGAAGCTTTGAAGATCTTTAAAATGGTTCACCTTGAGTTCGCTGATGGAGGAGAGCAGCCCTGCCCCGTAAGCCCGTAGCCTCCCCTCCTGCTTGCATAGGCCAAACTCCACCGTGAAGAAATAACACTGGCCATACAGAAACATTACGTTAACAGGACAATCAAAATTAGAAGAATATGATGAGCCTGATCCAAAGAATAAAAAGTAAAGTAAAGGCTTTATGAAATACTGACTGTGGACAGTTTCTGAACGGAGTCGTCCGAGGCTCCCAGCGAGGCGAGGCCGATCTCCTGGGAGAACTGGGCGAAGCTAGGCTCGGCCAGCAGGGGGACGTGGCCCAGCAACTCGTGGCACGTGTCCCTGGAGGACCACCGTCATCCGGTCAGCGGACCCCACATTGGTTTGAACAGTCAGTTATGTTAGAAGACTCTTAATTCAGTGAATGAAAATGTATCAAGGTTCAGGTGTCCATGCCAAACATATTACAAATACAAATTTGAAACAGATACAAAACAAAAAGACTTAAAGGATGAATAAATAAATTAGTGCTGTCAGTTTAACGCGTTATTAACGGCGTTAACGCAAACCAATTTTAACAGAGTTAATTTTTTTTAACGCCGTTACAGAACGCCGAGTAACGCTCTTTTGGCTTGGCAAACGTTGTAGTTTTTTCACCTGTCACTTCACCTGTCTAGCAACAACTAGTCACGTTAGAAAAACTACAACACCATACAGGTGTAGGTACCAGATCGGCTCGGCTGCCAGATCGGCTCGGGGTCCGTCGTCTGCTGATTACGTCACACAATATCATTGGCTGTACGCTTGAATGGGAGTACATTGTGATTGGCTGTACGTCAGAGAGTTGTGATTGGCTGTTTTACGCTATAGCTCTGGCTGTAGTCATAGCAACCACATGTAACTAGACGCTGTAGTTTTTTTTTCTGTGTTTCGGTGATCGGCAGCAGCTATGGAGAGCTTTTACGAATAAATGAAGTATTTCCTACAAAATAGTGTTTACCACACATTGACCAACACTGGCCCCCCAAACCAGAGAGCAGAAAGGCAGTGATTCGGAAGGCATCAATAAAATACACAATAAAAGGTAAGTCACACAGTGTGAATTAACTTTACTTAATTTTAACTTTCAACAGTACTTCAACATAAATGTAGTATATATGTAAGATCAAATAAAATAAAAGTGCTTTTAATACCCCATCATACTACTGGGTATTAAAAGCCATCCTAAATAAGTAGGTTTTTAGCCTAGATTTGTGGAGGCCCAGGTCAGAAATAATAAATAAAAGTCCTGGCTGTGGCATTTAACTTTCAACAGTACTTCAAAATAAAATGTATTGTAATGTAAATGTATTTTGTAAAAACACATTTAAAAAACAACAACAGATTACCTAAGTGCTAAAAAACTAACAAAAACAACAAAAAAATACAATAAAAAATAAAACAAGTAACAATCATACATTTGAAATGACGATAATAACAGTAACAATAGTAATAATAATAATGACAGTAAAAACAATGGTAATGTTGGCTAGACGTTGCCACAATGCAATAAATCAATGTACATCAGGATCAAAAGACTAAAAGATGTCATAAAGATGAGGTAAAAGAACGGTTATACTGAATTAAAGGCAATAGAGTAGAGATGAGTTTTAAGATTTGATTTAAAAATAGCTACAGAGGGGGACAATTGAATATGCAGTGGCAAGCAGTTCCATAGTTTAGGGGCAACAGCATACCTTGTATGTCAGTTACAAACTTAACTTCTTGACACTATATCTGCACATCTTTGCTTGTTGCAGATGTCCCTCTTGCCTTACCTGCACGTCGAGAGGAGCAGACACCCGTTTGTGCCCAGAGGACATTACTCCGTGAGAACTGTCACATGTTGGACTTTCGAATGTACTTTTGAGAATACTTGAGAATAAATAAATAAAAATCTCATGAAACTGTTATTGTTGTAAATATATATGTATTCATATGTCCTTAAGATGTTTGCGTTAATGTTTCTGTTCTTGTTTCTGCATCCAAGGGTGACCTGTGCTTTGTTGGTTTCGACTGAATTTGCATGTGAAGTATTACCTTAGTTTGTTTCACTAGTCACTTTTGTTGTACATAGTCACTTTAAATTGTCTCCTTTTTTCCACATTTGTATATAGTCACTGTTAATACCTGGAAGCAGTATGAGTGAGCTGCCTTTTCTTTTGACTCATTTTCTCATGTATTTTGTTAGTTTAGGAAGTTCGTTTTAGTAATTGTCTTTTTTATTATTTACTTTGATAATTGGGTTTAGTTAGCTTCCCTTTAAAATCTAGTTTATTTTGTTTAATTATTTTGGCCTTGGTTCACTCCAAAGAGAAGCTTCATTTTCAGTTTTGTGTATTGTTTGTGTGCTAAGCAGCAATAAACTGCTTGTTATTTTGACTACTCGTGTGTGGACTCCTGTTCATGTTAGGCCAAAAATGTTAAATAAAACATGAAAAGAATTGTGATTTTTCTGTTGGATATGTGTAGATATGCACAAATACACACACAAGTGAAAAATAGCTTAAAAGTATATATATTTATTATAGATTATATATATAAATAGTCTAACAGTCTAAGTAGATAAAACAAATAAAAACGAATACACAAACTGAGATAAAGTAGATAAAAACAAATACACAAACTGAGATAAATGAAAATTAGCTTAAAGAAATGGCGTCTGTCTATCTATCTTATCTGTCTGTCTGTCTATCTATCGTGAAAGTAGAATGCAATTTAGTTTGTCCGAGTGGCATTGCTGTAGATAGCGACGCCACTCGGACAACGGACCCCTAGCCGATCTGGAAGCCAAGCCGTACCTACACCTGATCTACACCGGAAACAAAACTAGCAAGGATACGGAGCGGGTGAAAAACACCTTAAAAGTGTGTGTGTGTGTGTGTGTGTGTGTGTGTGTGTGTGTGTGTGTGTGTGTGTGTGTGTGTGTGTGTGTGTGTGTGTGTGTGTGTGTGTGTGTGTCACTCTGTTCGAGCCTGCACGAGAGTTCAATGTTGTCATTAGCTGTTACGTCTTTCTGACCAATCGCAGTTCAAGGCCCACCTGGGCTGTACAGCTTCGGGAGGGGCCGCTCAGTTACTCCCCTCTAGACAAAATCGGCATGGTTGCGACGTTGAGTGAGTAAGAGCTTGCAGGTACACAGCTCAGGCTGCCGGACGGCGCTGCGAGGAACTTTTCTTAACGCAATATTGTTATCCGGCAGTAATCAGCCCGACAACCCCGAAACGTTAACGGCCCACCAGGAATTCTCCCGACTCTCCTGATTACCACGTGTGTGTGTGTGTGTGTGTGTGTGTGTGTGTGTGTGTGTGTGTGTGTGTGTGTGTGTGTGTGTGTGTGTGTGTGTGTGTGTGTGTGTGTGTGTGTGTTTAGGCGTGTTATTCGATAGCCTGGTAATGTGTATACGTACGGTAGGAATAGTCATACTGGTTTAATTAATGAATGTTATAGTATTTCCCATCTTTGCTGAGCAAGAGTTTTGTTCGAAAGGTCAGTGATTGAAACAAATAAAAGCCTGGGCTATTGAAGTTTTACGGTAGGCCATGCACCTATCCGATGTCAAGTGGACCGGGTTGAATTCACTGTGGATCTCTCTTCTTACTGTCCTTCTCAACACTCTCTGATCTCACTAAAAGGCTGGTAGCACGAAATCAAGGGATATATAGAATAGAAGAAAAAGTGTGATTAATCGTGAGTTAACTATGACATCAATGTGATTAATCGCGATTAAATATTTTAAGCGTTTGACAGCACTAAAATAAATATTTATAAAAATATATTCGACCGATTGAAAAGCATAGCCGTACATAAAAACTCATAAAGGACTCACGGCTCGGGCGTGTATAAGGGATCTGAGCTGTGGCGCACGTACTGCGTGCAGTGGAACACACGGTAGGCCAGGCCGGCCAGGAAGTCCCTGGGGGAGAGGTAGCCAGCCACGGGCCTGATGGTGAACCCTGTGCGCTCTGGGGACAGGGACACCCACACGGTCAGTCATCATCCCAGAACAAGTCCAAAACAGACTCGTTTAGCACATCACACACATTTTACAATACAGAATTTGGCATTGACAGGTGAGGCTGAGAACCATCAAACCATGTGTTTCACATGGGAGCCGCCGTGAAACGATCCACCAGACAGATGGTAATGCAATATGATATATATGGGATGAGATACTATACCCCACACATACACACACGCACACACACACACACACACACACACACACACACACACACACACACACACACACACATACACACGCACACACACACACACACACACACACACACACACACACACACACACACACACACACACACACACACACACACACACACACACACACACACACACACACACACACACATAAACATTCACTATGTAAAGCTTGGGTGGCTCCATTCATCATTATTATTGATGAATGAAGAGAGGCCCATTGGTGTGATGTGAATGTCCCATCAGGAGGTGTGCTGCACCTTTGAGGAAGCGGGAGACGTCTTCCAGCTGGGGGATGTTGTCCTCCCTGCAGTCACAGTGTTTGGCCAGCAGGGGCAGGTTCTTCAGGTACTCCCTGCAGGCGTGGGTGGGGTACAGCTTGTTCAGCTCCCTGTACACCACCCCCCAGGTCTGCACCTCCTCCTCTGTGAACTCCACGCGGGGGATGGGATCAGCGCTGGAATGTACGAGGGAGAGCGGCCATTTGTGTTCACTGGGGACTGTGGGGCACTTATGTACGTGTGTGTGTGTGCGCGTGCGTGTGCATGCGTGCGTGCTTGTGTGTGTGTGTGTGTGTGTGTTTGTGTGTGTGTGTTTGTGTGTGTGTGTGTGTGTGTGTGTGTGTGTGTGTGTGTGCGTGTGTATGTGTGTGTGTGTGTGTGTGTGTGTGTGTGTGTGTGTGTGTGTGTGTGTGTGCGTGTGTGTATGTGTGGGGTATAGTATCTCATCCCATATATATCATATTGCATTACCATCTGTCTGGTGGATCTACGTTCTACGTTCTACGTTCTACGTTCTACGTTCCCACTCACTGTTTATGGCTCATTGCCAGATCTGCAAAGTACTTTCTTCTGTTGCGGTAAACGTTGTCCTTGAAACCCTAATTTTGGAACAAAAGAAGCAAAATAAGAAGGACGTCTAAGAATTTAGTCCTTAACAGAAAGCAGAAGACGGGCTCAGTACAAACCGGATGGTCTGCGTCCAGATCCGAGCCGTACATCAAGACCCGGTTGGCGCAATTGTCCAGGTCCGAGATCTTCTTTGGGAACCAGGGGACGCTGTCCATGTCTCCTGCCACACGGAGAGAGGGGCGGCGGTGTTAGTGGTTGGTGTGTGACCGGAGGGAGGATGGAGATGTTGTGCCTGAGGCCGCCCACCTTCCTCCAGCAGACAGGAGTTATCGGGAGGCTCCATGTCCACTATGTTCACGTGCTTGCGGAGGAGTTGGATGATCTCGTTCAGTTGCTCGTGGTTGCTGTCACAGTCCACAAATATTTCAAACTCTGAGTTGCGCCGCTTGGACTTCCTGGATTCTATGTGTACGAGATTGACGTGGTTTTCCTAAAGTAAATATTGGCATTTTGTTACACATTCACAATAATAAATACTAATCATTATGGAGTTATGGGTATTTTTATGTACGACACTTGCGATAATGCAATGGTACTCTAAACAATATATGCATGCTACATTATAAATAATAATATTACTGATAGTATTAGTAACGATGCAAGTTATTCGTGAGGATAATTCAACTGACAAAATAAGTTTCCAAGAATGTGTAGAAATGTAATTACAATGATGATGCCTCATGAACTAACTAATATTTTCTCCGTACCTGGAAGAGTTTCAGTGCTTTGACCAGTCCTCCCACTTCGTTTTTCAGGGAGAAGATGACTGTTGCTCCCCCTTTCTCAGGTGCGTTGCTCTTCTCGGTTTTCTCGTCGATTTTGTTGAAGGTTGACTTGTTAATCTGAGAACCACAAGGCCTGTTTAGTGCTAACAACTTAAGCAGCGTCACTCGGACAATTAAAAAAATGCTGCATTTGTCTTGACACTAGCAATTATGATACATGAAATAGATTAGTAAAATGCACTAGATAAAAACTGTTTATTGAGTGTAAGCTTCAAAAATCCATGTCACTTCCACCGTTTGTTTAAGGATAGAGATTTTGTCCCACCACAGGAATTAAGGGCTCCACCCATTTCATGACTTCATGACTTCATGACTTTATGATTTCATGATTTCATGACTTCATGACTTCATGACTTCATGACTGCAAAATCGATGTTGGCTTACAAGTTCAAAATCGAACAGAAATGGCTTCCTAATGTTTAATAGAGTCATCAACAATCATACCGTGCCATGGATAAAATATTATCTTTAAAGGAATTGCAGAGACAATATAATTTAAAGGTCCCATGGTTACAAGCCGTTTTGGAAATCTGCCCCTTATGACGTCACAGGTGGGCGTGTCCACCTAGATGTGTGCTGGATAGATCAGTCTACCAGCCTACCCAGTGGACTGTAGCAAACGTTGCTCATCTATCAGTCACACATCTAGGTGGACACGTGTGATCACCACCTGTGATGTCCTAAGGGGCAGATTTCCAAAACGGCTTGTAGTGGCTAATCACACCACACCTGGTGGCATGCCATGGGACCTTTAATAAACCATTAGCCATTACTCACTTAATATTAGGGGTGGTACACGTATTTGTTGCGAACCGTCACGGTACAGGCACTTTGGAGCGCTTACAGAGGTGTACCGCGATACGTAAATGTGGCGTACATAGCGGGCAACGATTGCGAATAGTCGAATAGGCGGAGTCACGTAAAATATCGAATAAGGAATGTGACTGTCGTTATTTATTACACGGCTCTTCTCAATCCTGTTGAACGCTCCGTTGACTTGCATGGGCCTTCACAACCTCCGGTGGTGAATAGCGTCCTCGGTTGCTAAGCAACATCAACGTCTTTGGCGGACTATTTTTCGGCTGATCAACACTACGAATGCTGGTAACAAATAAATTGTAAAAAGACACACCGTGTGAAGTTATATTTTTGACGTGTCTAATTCACCGCCATGCAGGCTGTGTTCAGTAAAATAAAAAAATAATTAAATAAAAAAATAGCGATCCGTTTTCGGCGCATGTAGGTCTATCTGCCTAAGCCCACTATGGAATATTTTTTATGTTGAATGTTGATGGCGCAGTTGTTGAAATAAAGCCTCTCCCTGTGTCATTGTGTGTGCGTGTATCCGAGGAGCGTGCGTGCGTGGGGGGGTCTTGATTGAGTGATTTTCGAATATTATTCGAATACTAAGTAGCACCATCCAGGTGCTACTATCACTGTTGCTGTGGAAAAAAAAACGAGCTTTGCAAACCCAGCTCACACACTATTTCAACAACCCCTGTTTGGGAATTCAGAAATGCAAATGCCATAACCAAGTTTATGGGTGTTTTCATTGCAGCTGATCTCCGGCCATTCTCCGTTGTTGACAAACAAGCTTTTTTTTTTAATTTTCCCCTTAACTATGAACCGTACCGTACCGTACCGTATTGTGACTTAAAAACAGAGGTACGTACCGAACCGTGACTTTTATGTACCGTTACACCCCTACTTAATATGCGTCTACGACATGGACATTTTCAATTGTTTGGTCAAATGCATGAATTATGTATATATAATTAAAGGTTTTTAGTATATTCTTGATTCAAAAATATATAGATAATATAGATTATAGATGAAAGCATTATTTGTCTTCAATAAAAAAAGTTCAAAAAGGCTCATTGGTACAAAAACGCGCGCACGCACGCACGCACACACACAAACACATTCATAATGTATCACCAAACAGATAGTGACTGGGATTGGGGTTAGCAGGCTGAAGATCAGCGGGCTGATAACCACATCTGGACCTCAGACAGCGATACCCTATGCGCATAGGCAGGCCGCTAATCCACAAGCATTGACATTTTAAAGATTTAGACTTCAACGCACATCACGTTCTCTGTTCTATTCAGCTCAAAGACCCATTTTTCCATTAAGCACGGAGAAGACCAGCTGTGGAGGCCCGGGTGAGGAGGGTTCCTGAGATCATGTAATTAGTGCTTTCAGAGATCGATTGTTTTTAGGCCGACCTGTCTGCTGGAGACGGACGGCTGCTCCGCCTGGCGTCTGACGGAGGCGCGCACGAGCAATCTCATTTATTCATAGATCCCTTAATAAGATGTATTATTGTGCACTCCAGATTAGGGAGCATTTAACTCGTCAAACACCCGAGGATCGGGGGATGTTGGGAAACGATAATAATCCGAGTTAACCGTTGATCATGTACGAGTATAATATGGCTTTGTTGGCAAGCATAATGCCTTGAACGATATAAAAGCCAGAATTATGTCGACGATTATTGTAGCCTACGAAATTTGTTTGCATTCTCAACCACTTCTGCCCTTGATCTGGATGGGTGGCTCACATTAAAGCTTCTGCTGCGCCAAAGAAACGCATTCATGATCAAGCCCAGAGCGCGCTCACTGGAGTTACTTATCCCCACCTGCAGGTAACACAAACATCCATCACGCTACGGCTCTTTCTGGTAGGAAGTAGGGGTCATCTTGAAAGGCATAGATTAATGTTCACTGTTTGAAGCAAATTATCACTAAGAAAAAAAAAACACCTTTATTTTCTTCTTTTTTTATGAATGATGCATTGATTGAACTCTCTGAATGGTTTTGTGCAGTTCGCATACAACTGCCTACACTCCAAAAAACAAATCCAAATCCAAATCCAAGGCTTATTTATTATGACAATAACAAAATAATTTGTCATTACAATTGTATAATTTTAGTAGGCATTGCCTATCCAATTCAAACTTCTCTGTATGGAAGTTGCAATTAATTAAAAAAAATAAGCCATTATACTGCGTGGCCAAATCACAATGTTAGCAGCTTTCGCATTCAGGACTTTTCTTCATAGCCGATTTGTTTCAGTTTAAGGAAAGATGTCATTCTTACCTCATTGTTAAGCAGTTTCTCTTCAAAGGCGATATTCATCGAATCAAATGACCTCCCTCTTCGTGGTCCTTCAATTTTGTTTGAATACATGTTGGAGGCTGCAGGTTATTTATTTGGCGTGATGCTGATCAATTGTTTTAACTGAGCGACCTGCCGATAAGCTGCGCGATTTTCTATTTATCCACGGGGTAGGGAAGGGGGTTGGGGGTTGGGGGAGGGGGGAGGGTCGGGTGGGTGGGGGCCGGGGAGCGGTAATCCAAATACAATCTTATCTGAGGCAGCAAATGGAAAGAGAGGACCACCTCTCACGTCATCGAGCAGAGGGGTACTTTTCTTTTTGTCTAATGGTGTAAATTGAAAGATATATTAGAGGATTGAATCAGTTAATATTCATGCAAGGGATGAGGGCAGATGAATTGTCACCTGCTCAGCTAAATTGTTTTGGTATATTATTATTATTATTATGATATCTTATCATTTGCCCAAATAGGGCAAATATGATGTAAATCTTAAGTCACAGACATCCATTGGACTATGCACTTCTCTATAAGCCATGATTTAGTTTGTACAAATATATTCGCCATATTGACTTGCATGTGAGGATGACACATGTTTTAACGAACCCAGTGAAGGGTACTACCTCTTCTCTCAGAGGGAGATGGACTCACTATATGACTGACTCACTATATGCAGTAATTGGATTTGAATATATTTGTGCTTTAGCGCAATATAGAATTAAATAATTCTCAATAGCGGGTCAAAAGCATTTACAATCTGCCACTGACTGTTATAATAAAATACATCACAATTTAGACACAAATAGAGAGAACAAGAGCAGAGGGAGTCATGAGGAAATTGTGTAGGCTATAGATGTAAAAATGCTAATTGACTTTTGATTAAAGCCAAAATACGTTGTTGTTTTTGTGTGTGTGTGTGTGTGTGTGTGTGTGTGTGTGTGTGTGTGTGTGTGTGTGTGTGTGTGTGTGTGTGTGTGTGTGTGTGTGTGTGTGTGTGTGTGTGTGTGTGTGTGTGTGTGTGTGTGTGTGTGTTTGTGTGGGTGTGTGTGTACTTTTAACCAGATTCCACAGTTATTGATGCATAGGCTGGATGGGAGCCACCTGGTCAGAGAGCTGAGCATAAAGGAACTGCACCACCATGATTCCCCCTGGTGATACCCATTTATTTGTACGCGTGAACAAGGATCTCTGTTAATTAAAGCATACTCAAAAGGCCTGGGCGCCAGAGAAGACATTTTTTTTCTTTGTTTTGTTTTACCAGTTAAAATTGCTTGAGGTCAAATTACCTCATTTTCGAGCAAGGCCTGGCTCATGGGTGTGCCACTTGGCTCATGGGTGAGCTTTGTTCCCCTCCAAATTTAGGTCTTCCCCACCAGCGATGTTCCCAGAGATACCTGTAGATGTATTTGTAACGTCTTTACAATGATTTGTCTGCGGGTTTCTATAGATATATATTTTCTATATTCTGCATATGTATGCACTTTTTATTTTATATGAATCCATAAATTCTGTTACTTTATGTCTGCCTGCATTTCTTTTCCACCAAACGTTTCTCTTAGATGTTGCAATGGGTGATGAGAGATGAGCAAACCTCTACATTTAAGATGTAATTGCCATTGATGATAATAATAACATGACATCACAAGGATCACAGCAGAACTGGAGACCCTACAGCCCAGAACACATTGAGATTTCTAAACATGACAGAATTAAACAGGGATGAAAGGTGAGCCCTAACATATTATTCTCCTATGAGCAGAACCGTTAAGCTGTGCTGTTTATTACTGAAAGCAGCGACTTCTGTGTGGCGTTGGTGGCTTCAGATGCCTCAGCTGCTTTCTAGTCACTGGTCTCTGCATGGGGAGACTACTTCAGCTTGTCTCTTTATGGTTAGACTACCTCAGCTGGTCTCTGGCTGTCGAGCTTCAGCTGGTCTCTAGATGGTAAGACTGTTTAAGCTGGTTTAGCTTCTCCTTAGGCTTCGTCAATGGTTGGGTTTTACTGGGACTGCCCTAGACTGGTTTGCCACCTATTTATCTGAGTGTTTCTAAGCGACTGATAACTCGTCTCCTCATATGCCTAGAAATGTGGTGTTCCCCGAGGTTCAAAGGTTTGAAGGGAGACTAAGTCAGAGACATCCATATGAGAGAAAAACACCTAGAACCACAAAGGTTCAAACAATCCAACAAGCATGTCGATCCTTACATGAACCATTAACTGACAGTTCTGAGATAAGCCAAACAAAATCTGTTTGAAATCCTTTTTCACATCTGGCTCGTTGGTCGAGGGCAGGGATTCCCAAAGTGTGGTATGCTCGCACCCCCAGGGATACGCGAGCTGCCACCAGGGGGTCCGCGAGATGAAAAATGTAATGGCGGTCTGGTGTATTATTACTAGTGCTGTCAGTTTAGCGGGTTATTAACGGCGTTCATTTTTTTATCGTGCGATTAACGATCTTTTGGCTTGGCAAACGTTGTAGTTATTTCCCCTGCTGTCTGGCAACAACTAGTCACGTTAGAAAAAACTACAACACCATACGTGTTGTAGTTTGCTTGTGTGTTTTGAGCTGTTTTGAGCTGTTTTGTTTCTAGCTACACCAGAAACAAAACAACAAGCACGCCCCACAAACTTGTTGGGGCAAGCAAGGATACAGAGCAGGTGAAAAGCTCCTTAAAAGTGTGTGTGTGCTTGTGGGTCACCTTGTTCAAGCCTGCACGAGAGTTCAATGTTTTCATTGTCTTTCTGACCAATCGCAGTTCAAGGCCCACTGTACCACTTCGGGAGGGGCCTCTCAGTTACTCCCCTCTAGACAAAATCAACTTGGTTGCGACATTGACAGTTTGTGAGTGTTGCGTCTGCTGAGTGAGTGAGAGGTTGCGGGCGCACAGCTCAGGTTGCCGGACGGCGCTGCAAGGAACTTTTATAAATGCAATATTGTTATCCCTCAGTAATCAGCCCGACAGCCCAGCTCTTTATTATTGTGGATCGTTTGTAACTTCATTGCAATTTAATTCAATGTAGCCTACTGTCGTTATAATTTCCATATGCGGTGTTTTATGATGTTGATAATGCTAGCTCCACGGTTATTTAATTGGCCTATTGCTGCAATTTATCTTTTACGCGGCTGCTTTCTGTTACTGAGCCTGTGTCTGTCACTCATCCTCTTAAAAGTGGAAGCTTGTGCATAGCTTTGTTGCATTATAGTGATACTTTGTTGATGTTGTTATTGTCATGCGTGTTCTGGTTATTTGTGCATGATTAAATGATGGCGATAAAACCGAGCTTTGTTGCAGGTTTTTTTTCTTATTTTTAAAGTGGGGATTCGGGTTGCGCAATCCCGGTTGGGACGTAGAAGGGGGTGTGCAGGAAAAAAAGTGGGGTATGATTCTTACTATGGGTGTGAGAAGTCCCAGGGTCAAATCCCGGACGAGCCCACATTTAGAACAAAGGCAAACCTTACCTTTTTTGGAAAGTCTTAGAGAAAACTTTCCGGTAACGTTAAATGAAACTGGGTCCAAAATTAACACCTTCAACCAGTCAATGGGAGATAGATTGGCCATTACAGCCCAATGCTCTTCACTGTTCTGCCTAACCCAACTAAGCTACATCTTGCAAACACCTTTTTACTCCAAGATGGCTTTAAGCAAACCAAGTCAGATTCTATACCTACCCTGAGATCGGTCATCCAGTAGCTATCACCATCTGAAAATGACTAGTACCTTTGAAGGGAGATTCAATAAAATACCTCCCTGTGAAAGAAATACAAGAAGAACCTCATAGGTTCCAACAATCGTTTTAAATGCATTTCTCATCACTGTTGCATTATGGACATAATGTAACTGTACTTCTATTTCAATCTGACTGACCTAAGTAAGCTCTCTACCTTGCAAGACTGCCTAACAACTAAGACTGGATGTCATGTCATTTCCTCCAGCTAAACCCTGAAGTCTTTATCATGGGTCCTGAGAGGCTTTCTGATAAAGTGGTGAATTGGTCCGTCAGCAGCAAAGGTTAACCAAGTCTCAGAAACTGAGACTTGGTTAAGTATTTTTTGACACACGTCCTTTGAATTGCTTGTCAAGAAAGCAGTCCAAGCCTACTTCTTTCTTGAAGAAAAAATTTCCAAATTCAGGTCTGTATTTTCTTTAAAAGATCTGGAAAAATATTGAGGTTTTTATTGCCTCCCATCTTGACTACTGAAACTCAAATGTTCTCTGACTGAGTCACTCTTCTGTGTCTCTGCTCCAGTTGGTCCAAAAAGCTGCCACTGTGAACCAGGACAGGTTGTAGGTCACACATCACACCAGGGATGGCTTCTGTACAGTGGTGCCCCATTGAGTACTGAATTTAGTTCCAAATTCCATTAATCCCATTTAAAGCACTACACTGGCTGACCCTGCTCCATTCATCTGAGTTATTTTGTCCCCTGACCAGAGTCGGATCACTCTCACCGTTTTACCAACCTTGTCTAAAATACGTTGTTTTTTTTGTAGCACCCACCCTCCTGAACCGTATTCCCTTAGTTATTAAAAACACAGAGTCAGTGGATAGTTTTAAGAAGCAGTTAAAAATACACTTGCTCCGTAAGCACTTTTTCAGTTTTTAGGTTTTTAAGTTTCTCTTTTCTTTTTTATCTTTTTTACAGCGCCTTCTAACTCTTGTTTAGTAAGGCAGTTTATGAATATGTTTGAATTATTAAGTAATGCATTACAATAACATCAAACATCAAATCAAACATGTTAATTTGAAAGTGAAAATAACTATTTAGAAAAAGAGCCTGGAAGACAGTTATGAGATTTAAAGAGGCCAAGAGACAGGAGAAAGTTCAGCCCTTGGACTTGGCTTCGTTGTTTGAATACACTAATTCCCTGGGTATGTGCTTTCAGAGCCTCAGACCAGCTAATTAGCAAATTCTTAACAACAACTTTCACAATAATCTCTTAATAACTTAGTTGCTAGCTATTAGAGCTATTTAATGTAGAAACTGAATAATTAAAAGCATAGCTTGTTAAATTACGTTAAAATGAATTAATAATAATAACAAATATACTATAATATACGTGATAATACAAATAGCAATCCTTTTACTCTCCTTTCAAACTAGGAATAAATTAAGCTAATTTCAGTTCAATATGTAATGTACGCACATCCCCAAGTCTTCTGCAAGGCTGGTGGAAGAAAGCATTGGACATGTTTTATCTTGAGTGTGCTGCCCCCCTCCAGCAAGACTTCACGACACCAGAGGGCAAGATAGGTGTGATTGTGGGAGCATGAGCATTTGGGTGGATTTCCTCTGCACATTTCTAATTTAGGGCCCTATCTTGCATCCGGCGCAATTTACTTTCTCACTGGCGCATGTGTCGTTGCTAGTTTGAAACTGGCGCAGAGCGTTCTTTTCCCTCCTGCGACACGCGTCGGTAAATTAGGGAATGATCTTGCGACCAAAGGGGCGGTTCGGCGAAAGGAGGAGGCGTGTTCTGGCGCAAATGTTCCCTGGTGCTTTTTTGCAGTTTCAGAAATCACTTGCGCCACAAACCAGGAAAAACCTGGCTTAATGTCAATGGCACGTTGTTCAGATGCTATTTTAATGGCGCATGAATAATTTTGCTTGTGCACCTCACGCATTCATTTTGCTTCTCTCATCTACCTAGCCACACATTCTTGGTAAATTATTCTGGGTACACATGAGGGCGGGCGTGTGTGTATGTGTAAAATAATTAAATTTACAGTAGAGCAATAGTGGAAACATCATTGGATGTTTACTGATACCGCAGCTAAATACATACTGTAAAACATAAATGGACCTGATTAAGATGACAGGGTTTCTGTACTGCTGGGTGGAACTGGAGCCCCTGGCCCCCGTAACAGAGGGCTGGTATACCGGAGCGCAATCACTTCACAAGTAGGCCTTTCACACCAAAAAGAAAGCAGACCGTTGTTCACATTGGCCCTGGCTTCTTTAACACTGAGGGCTTCCACCCACCACCAGTTTGTTCCTGTTGTCATAATAAAACTCCACAAATCCTCATCCCTCGAGCTGGGAGACACTGACTTTGATATTTGGATTGATAAAAGTTTGATTGGACTCCTCATATTACATATTTGTTTTGGTTTTAATGTGCAAATATCCAGCCCTTGGGTCACTTTTTATTTAAAGGGGACATATTATGTCCCCCATTATTATGATTGTGAATAGCCGTTACAAGTAGTTTTGAAAATCTGCATCTTCTGACATCACTAGTAGGCATTTCCACCTAAATGTGTGCTGGATAGATGAGCAACATTTGCTTCAGTCCACTGGGTAGGCTGGTAGACTGATCTAGCCAGCACACATCTAGGTGGACACGACCACTCGTGTCGGCGTGTCCACCTAGATGTGTCAGAGGAGCAGGTTTTCAAAACGGCTTGCAAGGGCTAATCAATCACACTCACACCCTGTGGTATAATATGTCACCTTTAAATATATTTGTATGTGCATGTTTACTATGTGTGCATTTGTGTTTTGTGTGTGTGTGTGTGTGGTTGTGTGTGTGTGTGTGTGTGTGTGTGTGTGTGTGTGTGTGTGTGTGTGTGTGTGTGTGTGTGTGTGTGTGTGTGTGTGTGTGTGTGTGTGTGTGTGTGTGTGTGTGCGTGTGCGGGGGTATATCTATATTATATTTCTCTCTGTTTCCTATTTGTATCCAATCATCTTATTTTCTATGCTCTAGTTGTATTATGCTTCCATCTTGAGCGGAGCAATTGTGGACAAACAATTTCCTTTAGGCTTAATAAAGTACTGAAAAGCACCTGAATATTGAGGATCTTTTGGGATTTGCATAGGAAGCTGTAGCCTATGATATAATGAAAGCAAACACGTCATGGACAGGATTCCAGTCCACCATCATGTGGGGCCGTAATTGTGCAGACATCAGGCTTACAAAGAGCAGTGGGAGGGGGGAGAGGCCCACCACCTATGGCCTTCCTGAATAAGGTTGTGGCTCTTTAACAAGCTCCACAGAAAACAACATCATATGACAGGCTGACAGGCACGCAGTGTTCACAACATATTAAGATCTGTCATTTGAACAGGCCTCTGATTAGCACTTTAGAATCAGCGCCACATGGAGGCCTTCAAAAAGCAGCAGTTATTCCTTATTTATAAATCATTGCTCATACATAAATACTCATTAGTAATAATCTATTATCACGTATTTGTGATAATAATAATAAATAAATATTATGAAATAAGTGAATGGGTCATAAGATCATTTATAAAGTGTAAGTTAATAATTGCGAAACTATTTACAATGTGTTAATAATGCTACATAAACACAGAAATAATGCTGCATTTGATGAAGGCAGGTAGGTAGAACAGCAAGCTGTTCCTTATTAATAATGAGTATTAATTTAGGTACAATGGTTTAGAACTGCATTATAATTCATTTTATGAATGCTTCAGAACTGCAGTTATTCTTAAATTCTTTGTTATGATAAGGTCCTAATTTATTAAAACAGAGAGAGAGAGAGAGAGAGAGAGAGAGAGAGAGAGAGAGAGAGAGAGAGAGAGAGAGAGAGAGAGAGAGAGAGAGAGAGAGAGAGAGAGAGAGAGAGAGAGAGAGAGAGAGAGAGAGAGAGAGAGAGAGAACACGATTAATACACCCTGCATATTTGCCATTATTTGTATATTTATAAGCAACAAGGTATAGTATTGATCCTGTTTTTCTCTTCTCCTAAATGTATTCCTTTAAAGTAAAGTATCAGGTAGAGGAGCAATAAGAAGTAAGCCCCAATTAAACCACTAACGTCACCTATAGCGCGTGTTGGACAGGGAGGGACGTCATGCTCTTTGATTTAGGAAACAACAGGTACGTTTCTCTTGGTTTCTGTTGACACGAGCTGGAAAGCAGAACTCAGGAAATGAGGCTGAAGGGGCATTGATTGCGTCCAACCCCGCAACGGTGTCTTTATGAACAGACAGCGACCAGGTGGCTGTGAATAGGCCATCAGTCCTGGGAACGAAAGGGCTGCAGAACGTGACAGACCACACATCTGCATTCCACATCTGCGCGTAATCCAAGCAACACTGCCCTGCGCGTAATTACCTACAACTAACCCTAACTCCATAACGACCATGACCATAGCGACCAAAACCATACCGACCCAAACAATAACGATCCAGACCAAAACCAACCCTGTCCTCAATCAAATTACTTGAACATAAACATTAATTAGATATAAAGCACATTGGTTTGCTGGTTTGGCAATCGAATGAGATTGTTGCGGAATAACGTATGTGTGTTGCATTGTTTTTCTTTAGAATTGTTTTCAAAGTTAAGAAAGGTAATTTACCTATTATAACTCTTTATAAATCCCTTTTAAATATTGATTCTGCGTCAAATAAAAAGCATTTTCCCCCAACTGGATTTGGGACATTATAATTATTGTAAGAAAGAATATGCTCCAAATCATCTAAGATTCTATGATCTAATGTAATGTGTATGCATCTAAATTCCAATCTATAAATAAACGAATAAACAATAATAATGGCGTACGTATTTCAAAATGATCTGTGAATAAAGATGTTATTGTACGATGCACAAATATTGTATGAGTCATCAAAACAGAAGGTCACTCAGACGCACCGCCACCAGCGTGGCACATGTTGAACCAGGAGAAGCGCAAACTGACATCTGCTGTTAACATCACACCAGCCGCGCGTCAGGCACGGAGCCGGGGAGCGCATAGTGCTGCACCTTCAGTCCGTTAGCATTAGGCTCGGCTGGAGTGGCAGCTGAGTTGACAGGGGGAAGCAGGAAGCATGTGGGCATCAGGATGATCGCTGGGACCCCGGGGCGCTCGGAGCCGGCCCTCCGGGCACAGCGCTGCATAAAGCTCACAGCCAGTGGCTGAAGTCTCATCCTGAAAGGCCAACTGTGATTCCATCTGCATCATGTCCGCAAATACAACAAACAGACGTGTTGTCTCGGAGACGAAGTGAAATGAAGATGGTTCTTGGAGTCATACGCGGCATTTCAGACGGAGGAAGGTGTCAATCAAACACGTACTTTGGCGTCTATATGTGATGTTTTCGTAAATGAAATTTGAGTTCACCAACCGCATCCGGGTTGGCCTACACGCTCATGTTTTCGGAGTCTGTATCCTGAACACCACTGAGCAACCAAATAAGGACGTAAATGACTGCACACTTATAATGAACAATTATTTGTTGACGTTTATTTTATTTAAAGAGGACCAATATCTTTACCTGCAAAATACGATCAGCGCTATTCCATTATATTTTATTTTCCAGAACACGTCATGCACGTTGGTGCTCGACATAAAGTTGCATGTAGTGGTCTGCATCATCCTTTCCGAACATATGAGTAAGGGACACGCTGACGACAACATTAAGTGTTTACAAGGGGGTGACAGTCACTGCAGGGCGGGGGGGGGGGGGCGACAGGAGATGAAAGGCCTGAGCCAGGACACAATGAACTCATTTGGTTTCCAAATGCACAATTTCGCCCACTCAAGAGGACCTGCGCATGATTTCTAGTGTTCACTAGAGCTGGGCGAATATAGCAGCTTTTTAATTAAAGGTTGGATTGATATGGAGAACAGCTTTCTAATGTAAATCCTGAGTTGGTGAGAGTGCCTGAGGGAAAGACCACATGACTAAAAAGGTATTTTACGATAACCTCGATATAAATGGCTGAACTGTTGATGGGAGTCTTCTATTTATATCGAAGTAAAATAAGACACAAATAATTTTTACTCTGGTCCATTTAAAAAAGGGGCAAGTTTAATTCACCGCGGCTCATGTATTAATCTTGCATTACTTGATCATTAAAGCATATTTGCTCCGGTCAATAGTTCCCAGATGATCCAATCCGTCACCTATGGAGGGATTCTACTGCCGAATCTTAAAGCCATATTAAGTGGAAATATTCCAATACAATAACACAATAAAATGGTAATAAAACATTCAACTTGTTGTAAATTGTACATTTAATGAACAAAACAAGTCTCAAATATACACACTGACACAGACACTATCTCAGTGTTCCTTCTGGTAAATCTCCTATGATGAATCCAAAGCAGAACGTGATATCACTTGGATCCGTGACCATGAGCTCCAACCTAAGGCTGTTTCTCAGCAGGCTCCTGTAGCTCCTGAAGGGCGTGTTCTGGCTCCCCGGGGCCTCCGGCACACAATCGCTTCCTCGTCACCTCGGCCAGCTGGGGATAAGCTTCTGTCAACAAGGAAGCCAGCTGCTCCAACTGGACCAATATGGAGAAAACACACAAAGCATTTTTACAGGAACGTAGACCGCTAGATGAGAGATGACAAAGGATGGGAATGGATATCATTTTACTGATACTGTCGCTATCATCGCTCCTGCTTATGGCGGGGCTTAGACTCAAACAGTAAACCTCCTGAACAGCAATGCTTAGCACTGCTGCCACCTGCTCTGCCCCTGAGGCACATGCACCCGCCAGCAGGGGCAGCACAGACTATATTTGGAGGAGTCGTCCATACTTTGAGGAAATGGTGTGCTTGGTAAATATTGGGAAATGGTATGCCATTAAAGCAGGTTCCCCCACTTATCAAAACTTATCAAAAGTCAACATCAACCATGTCTCAAAGACAGTGGCAACATGGATTTCATAACCTTTCCTAAAAAAGGTTGGTTGAGGTCAGACTCGAACCGGCGACCTCATAGGATAGGATAGGCTATATTTATTTGTCATTGGACAGAAGTACAACGAAATTCAGTGCACTCACGTACTGGTCTCATTTAAAAAGGTAACATCTACATTCACTACATTCATGTCGTCATACACTATACCGTTAACTTAGTGCCATTGTATGCCTAAAAAATAGTAAAAAAGTAAAGTGCTGAGCATTGCATTACATGTGGACGTCACAGATTAATACTGTCGGAACTAGTGGATTTATTTTCAGGTCAGAGTTAAGTATGGTGACTGCTTTGGGATAGAAACTGTTTATGAATCTTGTGGTGCGTGTTCTGATGGACCTGTAACGTTTCCCTGAGGGCAGCAGTTCAAACAGATAGTTGGCAGGGTGGTATGAGTCTTTCATAATGTTGTGTGTCTTCTGCAAGCATCGGGAGTTGAAGATGGTGTCCATGGTAGGTAGCTGTTGGTTGATGATGTTTTGGGCGGTTTTAATAATCCTCTGCAGTGACTTCCTGTCTGCAGCAGAACTGCTACTGTACCACGACAGGATTCCGTAGGTGAGCACACTCTCGATGGAGCAGCGATAGAAGGGCCTTAGGTGCTGTTGTGAGAGATTGACTTTCCTGAGTGTGCGGAGAAAGTATAGCCGCCGCTGTGCTTTCTTAACTATTGCTGTTGTGTTTATTGCCCATGATAAGTTCTCTGAGATGTGTATGCCCAAGAATTTGAAGCTGGACACCCTCTTCACCGTCTCCCCGTTGATGTGTAGTGGTGTATGTGTGTCCTGCTTCTTCCTGTAATCAATGATCAGTTCTTTTGTTTTTTTGATGTTGAGGCTCAGGTTGTTCTCTGAGCACCACTCTGTCAGCCTATGAACCTCCTTCATGAGGGGTATTCCATTAAAGTCGCTAACGAAAGCGGCGCTTAGTTGATTAAGCCCGGTTAGAATTAACGCCAACTTCCACTTGAAGCTAAAGCCATTCCATGAATGCAGTTCAGCCGCGTTTTGCTCAGGCTAGGTCAAGCCAGGCTTACGTTATCATGGATTACGCGCTCTCACGAGATATGTAACCAACCCAGAACCATGAATGTCGAATCATGGATCAAATGTCAGAAAAGGACAGAGCGGGATCTTTTCCAGAGGCGAATAGAAGCTGCTTGTGGAGGTTTATGAGGAGTACAAGCATATAATAAATAAAAAATGGATCACCGTAACCATTAATAAAAACAGGGAGGCCGCCTGGCAATAAAATCGCAGATCTTCTGAATCAATGAGTAGTTTAAAGGTCCCATGACATGAAAATCTCAATTTATGAGGTTTTCTAACATAAATATGAGTTCCCCTAGCCTGCCTATGGTCCCCCAGTGGCTAAAACTTGCGTTTGGTGTAAAACGAGCACTAGCTGTTCTGCTCGCCTTTGAAAAAACGGAGGCTCAAGCGCGCTGATTTGGAAATCTGTGCTCATGACGTCATGAGGAATCTCAGCTCCTCCCCTTACTCTGCCTGGCCCGCCCAGAGACGTTGGCCCGCCAATGAGACTCGACCGTGCGAGCGCCACATGTGTGTGTGAATACACACACTAACGCAAGTGTTTCTTGTCGGTTCTTTGACGTGTCTTGTATTTCCACAACGAGACTGTCGTGGGGGTTATCTAAGCCATGGTTGAGAAGGAATTGGGGGAAAGGAACTTTGGTTTGACTCGCTGAAGTACATGAACTGCGACATGCCGCCGGTTGCCGCGAGGCACCATCGCCCGGCAGCGGGCAGCCGGCCGCAGGCAGCGCGCGGTTCAGTCGACTTCAGGTTGATGTGGAAGAACCAGAGACGTCGCAGAACCCGACAAAGTCGTTTGTGATTCATAATATCGTCTGGAGGCGCACACAATATGTTATATGATATAGATATCTATGTATTATATGATATTATTTAGATATAGAGCTCCAGGACTGTAACGCAAGTGTTGTACACTTCCTTGTTATTTGGATAACCGTTCTGCTGTTGGTGTGATGGCGCATAACACGTCTGGTATTTCTACAACGAGACTCGTATTGGGGGTTATCTCAGCCAAGGTTGAGAATGAATTGGGGGGAAGGAACTTTGGCTTTGACTCCCTCAAGAACATGAACCACGACATGGAGGAGAAAGGGATTGTTGGCGGCGAATGTCTCCCGCTTGAGCCCCGCTGAGGGACCACCGCCGGAGGCGGAGGTGCATAAGCGCTGCCCGGCAAAGATCCCGTTCTCCTCCTTGTCGTGGTTCATGTTCTTGAGGGAGTCAAAGCCAAAGTTCCTTCCCCCAATTCATTCTCAACCTTGGCTGAGATAACCCCCAATACTGGGGGCTGTGATCTGGGGTACTTATTGTTTACTGTTAAAATCTTAGATTTCACAGTTCAGGCTGTTGCAGCTATCTCAGGGGAGAGACTGTATGACACTAGGTGGTACAACCTGAGACATGCACAATAATAACGAATTGCCAATGCCTTCTGCATTTTTGTTTTTTCTTTTCCCTTCATTGTACCGAACTCGTACCGAACCGTGACTTCAGTGTACCGTTACACCCCTAGTAGAGACCAGCACGCTAAATGCTCTTTCGGCCGAACTGCTGAACTTTTGACAAGTGGTAATGTAATTGATGTAAAGCCAGGGAAGACAAGTGCAATGTTTGATGGCCCAGCCCGGAAATGTAGTTTCCTGACCTAAATGAGATGAATACTTACTGCCGGCTTGAACTGAGGGAGCAGGCCGCTTACTGCTGCCTGAATCATCTTCGGTGTCAGGTACTGTCTCTGCACCAGCTCAGCCACGTCCTCCTGGGAGATAAGGAACTTTACACACAGTAGTAGCACACACAATACACCTCATAGCCTCCATTGTTGTCCTGATTCTAATCACCAGTGTTGGGAATGTTCTTTTTTTACATGACCTAGTTCAAAGTTCAGTTCACAAATTTACTACTACTTCAGTTCATAGTTGATAATTAAAAATGATTGCCACAGCCCATATAGAACCACAGACAGCAATTATTTTATCAGTTTTAACACTGAAACTAGGCATCAGATTTCATCTTCATATCCGATTTTTGAATCCTTACAATGTGTTTTACAAAGGAGATAGGCGAGAATACAGCCTAGACCCACCCCTTTCCACACAAATTCTCTAAGGAGCAATACAAATAAACCAACCGTTTTTGGCCATAGAAGGCAAATCCGTTAAACCTAGACTGTTAAACAATATCCCTCGACCTCGGAGATGATCAGAACAGCCGGTCAGGTGAAATTGTTTGAGCCACAGAACAACAACAGTCTTATTTTTACATGCGATAGGCCTGCATGCAATTGTTAGTTTGCACATAACATGTTTGCATATTTAGTCTTCTTTTCTCGACTCTCCATCATTCCCTAAATTAATAGCCTCGGTGCGCAAAGACAGGCGGGATTTCCGACGCTCCTTTTACAGTAGGGGAAAACCCGGGTTGATTGAAACACGGGACGAATGAAGCACAGCGGCTTCCTCAAAAACCACGCAAGTCTGACATGTCAAACCCTGGGCAAGCTTGTGTAATAACGTCATACCGTTCAAATGTTATCCCCACAAACCTGTTTTTGAGTGCGGCAAGTAAAATCTTTTGTGCAGTCGTTTTTTTTGTAATAGTAGGGGTCAGTGGGGATTTTGGGAGAGACTGGAGAATTGCCTTATGTCTTGGGCAAAAGGTCCACAGCGAATGAGGGTCGGCGACTATCCCCATTGACGAATGTCAGTGTAGGACACTAAAGCGCATGAAACTAAGAATTAATCACATTAATTCATTAAAGTACAATGATAATAGAAATGCAATATATATTAATGATTAAAAAGTAAAGTACCGCCACTCCGACAATGAAAACAGAAATTGTCGGAGTGGGGGTATGTCGGAATGGAAGGTGGTCCCTGTGCCGTTCAGACACCAGAATGAACACATTCACAGTAACGTTCATCAGGCAGTAATACAGTATGTTCAGTTCACGTTCGTCCAAAAAATTAGTAACGAGTTTCCGAACTATCGTTCAATGAACAAGTTCAGACACTGAACTTGTTGAGATTACCTGATTAGGCAATGCTGATCAAGTCATCTCGTCTCTCACACACACATCCCTGGTGGGTTAGCTACCTTGAGGAGAGTGTGGAGGATTTCAGCCAGAAACTCTGCTGTTGTCTCCAGCAGGGCCTGGATTTGGTCGTCTTTTGGTTTGACGTCTTTGGCCGCGTTGCTCTGGGTATGAATCTCTTGTAGTATCTCGTTCTCCACAATCTCACTGTGATACAGCAGCACCCGCAGAATACTGCCAACCAGAGGCAGGCCTACACACACACACACACACACACACATACACACACACTTTATTCAGCTGTGAAGTGCTGGCATGGTTGGATAGTAGTGACTTAGTGAGTACAGGGAGGAGTTAGCCTTACAACGTGCCGTGGCTACATTGGCATTTTGACCTCTTACTTGAGAGTAGGGATGCACGATATATCGGCAGTGATATCGTTATCGGCCGATGTTAGTCATTTTTTAACATATCGGCATCGGCCCGATAAGTAAAACTGGTCCGATATTAACAGCCGATATTTATTTCCGTCTAGTTGCCGTTGTGTGTGTTTTTTGCCCATGCGCAGCTTGTTTGGTCATGTGCCATTGTCAGTGACGCAGCCAGAGACGCACTGAGAGGCAGTACAGCAGTGTTTGTCACCTTAACTGAAAAGAATCAATGTCGGCGGTTTGGATGTTTTTTACGGTCTCAAATGAAGGTACTCGAATTGCAATATGCAGTACTTGCAAAGCCGAAGTAATGCACAGAGGATGCAGTGTCAAATCATTATATACATTATTGTAGTGAAATACAGTTTCTGTTTTTTATTTGGCGTTCCGTAATCCCATTGAAACGGAAACCGGAACCGGATATGTTTATATTTGGTTGTAGTCTTTTCTAGGGATCGACCGATACCGATTTTTTTAGGGCCGATACGATACCGATATTTTTTCATCAGCCTTAGCCGATACGCCGATACCGATTTTCTTGAGCCGATTTTTTCTTTTTTTAAAGGAACATTTATTGAACTTCAATATAAAAAACAATATTCAACAAATAGTAAAAACAGGTGAAGTAGAACAAGTAGATGAACAATATTTAACAAATATTAAAAACAGGTGAGGTAGAACAAGTAAAAAAAAAATAAAAATAAAGAATCGCCGAAAATCAGCCGCGTATCGGCCGATACGATACACGTAAAAACCGCGAATATCGGCCGATAATATCGGCCGACCGATATATCGGTCGATCCGGATCAACAGTAGGGCTAGAACCGAGTGAAAACACTACAACCAACCTCCCTTGATATATTTGATTTAGCCTTTTTCACAGATTTGAGTTGAAATTGACTTAAACTTGAAACACTTTTTGTAATTTAGACAAATGTCTGGTTACCATGAATATTGGCAAATTCGATTTAAGTTATAAAACCTTGTCAAGATATTTTGATTTGTGATCGTTAGTGATTTATGATCGAAACTTTTTCATAGATGCAAGTTGTAAAAGTAGCCTAAAACTAACACTGTTATTAACTTGTGTTTGTTATGGATGCCCTGTAACTTGTTGAAGAAACAATGTATTTCGAAGTTTTGGTAAATAAAGAAAGAAATAACTTTTTCATATTCACAGTGTTTACATGTTCTTCAGCATACAAAATCATCATAGAAACTTGTTTTTATACCAATATCGATATCGGTAAATATCGGTTATCGGCTGTAACAGCAATTTTAATATCGGATATCGGTATCGGTCAAAATTTTCATATTGGTGCATCCCTACTTGAGAGACTAATGCCGCTTTTCCACCGCACATGTAGCTCGACTCGACTCGACACGGTAGCAGCACGGGTCGTTTTCCACCGCAAATAGTACCTCCTGGACGTGGGCGGGGTCGGCTGCGCGAAAGGGCAGTGACGTATTTTTGTACGCGACGCAAACAACACCTACGCAACCCACACATGGACAGAACCCACATAACAACAATGGAGGACATCGATAACATTACTATTATTAGCTGGCATGTTGAAGAAGTTGAAGAAGTGGAATATGTTGGCTGCGGCGCTGCTATGGCTGTTACCAGCATGGTTGCCATGTCGCTCTCGTGACTTCGTCACACTCCCTGGCCAATCAGTGGCCGGCCGTCTGCCGACGTCTCCTTTTAGCATCGGCTCAGCTCGCTTGGAACCTAGAGCGAGGCGGTACTAAAAAAAGCAGCCACTTCAGGTACCAGATACCATGTTTTCGCAGTGGAAACGCAAAAAATGCGAGCTGAGTCGAGTCGAGTCGTGTCGAGCTGATACCATGCAGTGGAAAAGCGGCATAAGATCTGATTTGTGTCAGCGTTTTGAGTCACGACGCAATGTGTAACATTTCAACTAGCTCGTAGTGCATCACCTGGAAATATCTGACATGCACCCACCCTGAGAGAGTGTGACTACCAGGGCTTAAAGCTACATGTGTGAGGAGCACCCCCATGCGGACACCCCTTACCCAGTAGTACTCCCCTATTACAGCATTGGACCATGCATTGGACCGTGTGATGGGCATATTATTTTTATCTAAATTCTGTGGAATGCTGAAATATTTCTTAGATTAAAAAGGCATACGTCTTGAGAATAGATGGATTATTTAGACGTTAGATGGACAGACATTTGGAACACTCGAATGTCATTGCAAGCAATGGCTTCTATGACATGTTGGTTGTGCATTGACTTAATGAAGAACTTGAACTTGAACATTTGTTTAATCTCACACTGCATCTTGCATTTGGAAGATGTATCGATGCATTAAATCAAGTCACATGGGCATATCAGTGAACATCAGCACATCATTCACGTGACGAGGCCTGTAGGCCTACCAAGAGGAAGAGATGATTCCTCAAACACAACGGCTGAAGTGTTTGTTTGAGTGGTTACTCAAAGAAAGCCTACGTTGTTCAGTAGGCGAAAAGTAAGGTTAATGGTTGCCTTTATTGTTATTATCTCCTTTCTAATTATGATATTCAATCATTTTAACAAATTAATTAGAACGAATCTAGCTGTGGAGAACTTATACACTAAATGTATAATCATATGAGAAAAATTAATCATAACTCCAATCTGGGCCTATGCAAACATACACGCTCTTATTGTATTTAGTTAGATATTATAGTCTATCGTAAAGTTCTTTGATTCATTTAAGAGACATTTTATATATTTGGTTTACAATGTACAATGTATGTGGACAGAACACATTATAAACTATCAGATGCTCAATTAAGTTTGATGTTCCATCATCCCCCTTTCCTGCTTCCTATTGTCAACAGCTCATTGAGATGATGATCTCTAATTAGTCTTGGGTACAAAGGGTAATGTTTAACAAATATTTTCCCGAGTACCACACGCTGTCCTGAGGTTTCATGTGAAGGAACAATGAAGAATGAAGCAGATGAGAGTGAACGCTGCTCATATGGAGATGCATGTCAGACGCCATGACAAACAGTTAAATATACTGTGACACTTGAGTCGATATTGATAAGGAATTATCATGAATCAAGTAGTGGGGAACTCATCTCTGCGTATGGCGTTGTGTCATACAAATCAACACATACTTATTGTATTTGGTTTTATATTATAGCCGATGGATCAATTCGTTTGATTATACTGTACTTATAATTATACTGACAAGCCGGGCAAAACAATCAAACAAAAAACTCCACATCCTGTTCATCCAACATTAGCAACCGCAAAGTGTCAACAAGGATTCTTGTGAAGGGAATTTCCACTGGCAGGCAGACCTCTCCGTCACCACCACATTCATCCTGTCTGCACACCAGCACCAGGTGATGTGCACCTGGTGCACAGCCCTACACTGCACTACACACAGCACAGCCGGAGAAATGGTCCCCTTAGCGTGGCATGTTTCAGATCGTTGGCATTTAGCCCAAGGGGCCGGTCCACTTACATGAACCCACCGGGCTGTTCCACTGGGGCTGGAGCCTGTAGAGGGCCGACAGCACTGCCAGCGCCTGGACTAGAAGAACCTTCTGCTCCTGTAGCACCAGCGGTGGATCGTCAGGCTGGCAGAGGTCCTCACAGACCAACACACACAGAAAGTCCCACACCGCCTTGCCTGGCCCGCCTCGAGCCGCTGGGAGAAACAGACGTATGGTCAAGATTAGGCTCAATTATACTGTACAAGCAGCCAGAAGGTTTGGTAAACAATTATAATCTGGCCTTACCAAACATCTGCATGCCTTCGTCTGTGGTCGTCAGGAGTTCTAGCACATGCAGGTACACTTCTAATCCCCCCGGGCTTTCACTCCTGTAAATACACAAGGCATTTTAATTTTCAAACATAGGCAAAGGGTGTCCTTGGAAAATACCATTTCAGAACTCAAGCACTGCCATTGTCTTTGTGTAAAACGATTATAACCCAGAATATCTCTTAAATCTCTTACCTGAGCTGCTTTGCAGCCTCAAGTAAAGATGCCGCCACATCCAGATGGCTTTCACTGTCATCTGCCTCTCTCAACTGTGTTATAATCCAGCTCTTCATCAGCTCCTCATCAAGGTCAAATAGCTTGTCAACCAACTCTCCCACCTTCACGAGCAGATCCACTGTACACAGAACATTTACCGACACAATAACACATTGAAGAACTTTAATGTATAATTGGGTTAATGATGTAGAGCTAGTCATTAGGGGAAAATGGAATCATTATAATCGTCATGTAACTGTTAAGCGTTGACTTTGAACATATACGGGTTCTATGTTCAGAAAATGTGTACATAAATGCCTGTGTCTAAATAAGGCATGGTGTTTCACAGATCTTACAGTTGGTCGAGCTGGACATGATGAAACAAAGGCTGGTGCATACAGCGCTCTGCTGTCGTATCCGCTCCATCCACAGCCCACAAGCATCTCTCTGGGACACACATGTCAGCAGCATTCTGGGAAAACAGAGCAGAAGATGAAGCAGGTGATTTATATTACCGACACATTTTGAGTAGCAAACGTTCTCACACACGACATTACCTGCTGGTCTCTAACAGAGTGGGAGGGTCGGAGTCTCCAAGCAGAAGCAACAGCACTATCCTGTGGACAACAGTGGACAGTGTTGGGAAAGTTCACTTTCTACGTGAACTAGTTCAGTACACAAATTAAAAATGAAATAGTTCAGTTAAACGTTCGTAATTAAAAAAATTGAACTAAGTTCACAGTTCATAGTTCTTTTTTTCAATATGTTGCTGTGAGCTATTATTTTTTTCCGGTATATTGAACATTGAGCCCCCTTTGTGGTTTGTCTAGGATGATATAGAGTGGTTGAATCAAGTATCGTAGCGAAAAACCGTTTCTATAGTTTCTATCGATTTCTGTTGGAAGACTCATTGCTCGTTGGCCGGAAACGGAAAGGGGGGGGTGTTCAAGTTTGGTTGTAGTCTTTTCGCTCGGTTCTAGCCCAACTGTTGGGACGGAGAACCGAGCGGAAAGACTACAACCAAACGTAAACAGCCCCCCTTTCCGTGTCCGGCCAACAAGCAATGATTCTAGGAGGTATTCTAGTCCGCTGAGCTATGAGCCAGAGAAATAACGTTATGGATTGTACATATTTATAATTTGAAATTCGTCTCAGCCTTTATACCACAGATACTCTAGGGTCTATAGCATATAACAGCGTTGTCTGATTACAGTTTAATTCTTTTTTGACAATTTAACCGCTCTCGTTTTGAAGAATAATCACAGCGCCATTCGTTTCAATGGGAATCGGGATGGTCTATACTTTCAACATAAAGTGTACATATTTATAATTTGAAATTCATCCCAGCCTTTATACAACAGATACTATAGGGTCTATAGCATATAACCGGGTTTTCTGATTACAGTTTAATGTAACAGTAAGCGGACATCACCGCAACTGCAAATTAACCACACGGAGATAACCATGGCAACCGGTCAAACAACACGGCGTTCTGCACGCGGATCCGCCGTGTTGATAAACAAATAACCCCCATATTGAACGAAGTAAAACCAAGTGAGCGTGCCGTTCACAGACACCAGAATGAACGAGTTCACAGTAACGTTCATCAGGCAGTATTACACTACGTTCAGTTCACGTTCGCCCAAAATATGAACGAGATCATGAACTATCGTTCAATGAAGGCGTTTATGCACAACACTGACAGTGGAAAGAGTCCAGAATGCATTTCGTATGGAGTCTGTTGTGAAAGTTCTGTCCTACCCCAAGTCTTCATTCTGGCTCAGGGCTAGACATGTATCAGGGAAACATGCGATGTTGCCAAGGATTCCTACACAAATCTCCTGCAGGAAAATAAACGCAAGAATATCTGTCAATGTAGTCTACTTCATCACCACATGTCGACTTATGTCGAGCACTATTACCTATTTTTAAACGCTTGTATCTAAACAGACCACTCACTGTTAGGCGAGGACATTGGGATTTGGCAATCACCCCAAGAAGGATATCAGCGGCTTTGAACTCCTGCAGGAAACCAGCTACATCCTATAAACATACAGATACACATTAGTCACCTGAGAATGAGATGAAAACTACTTCAATAGGGCTGGGCAGCAAGGTGATCACAACACACTATTATAGACAATAATCCGGATATTTATTAATCCACATTATATACACTTCCACACAATTATCAAATGATCGAAATCTCACCAGCCCAACAGTTTTAATTTTAGTGCCAATAAGCTATGCTTCAAGACGTTTACAGACAGACACACGCAAGCATGCACGCACGCGCACACACACACACAACCTTTTGAATTTAATTAAAGAATTTAATGTTTTAAGCTGAAAAACACACCTTGTCCATGGCCATATCCCAGACTCTACACAGATCTTCCTCTTCATCATCAGCAAGTTGCATTGGAGTGTCAGATTCTTCAGATTCATGTTTTGTCACCATCTATAAGAGAACAGTATATCACCTTTAGGTTGCAACAGAAGGGCCTAGGAATAAGTTAGCATATAGAGACACATTACCACAGGGTCAAGCAAAGCCCAAAATGGTCTAAGCTTGGTCCGGTTGACCAAAGGTGTGATTATGATAAATTAAAGGACCACATTCCTAATGCTCTAATACCCTTATAATATTTATATTCAAGTCACAGTTTATCATAGTGGTCCATAATATTTTAACATTAAAAATTCAATACTAGTTTATTCCTCCCGTCAAAAGTGGATAATGTGCAAGGTATACTCAAAAGTTTATGTCTCGGATAATGGCCTATTTTAATAAAATGTTTCTACTTGTTACATCAATGCAGGTAAATACAAAAAAAAAAAGGAAAAGTCGAGGCCGAAAAACATTGTTGCATCTTACCTGGACGAATCGGGTTAGAGTACTAAAAACATATTTTAATCTTACCTGGACCAGTCGGATTAGAGTACTAAAAATATTGCTGCATTTTACCTGGATCAGTCGTGTTATGCCGCTTTTCCACTGCATGGTACCAGCACGACACGACTCGACTCAGCTCGCATTTTTTGCGTTTCCACCGCGAAAACATGGTACCTGGTACCTGAAGTGGCTGCTTTTTCTAGTACCGCCTCGCTCTAGGTTCCAAGCGAGCTGAGCCGATGCTAAAAGGTGACGTCGGCAGACGGCCGGCCACTGATTGGCCAGAGAGTGTGACGAAGTCACGAGAGCGACATGGCAACCATGCTGGTAACAGCCATAGCAGCGCCGCAGCCAACATATATTCCACTTCTTCAACTTCTTCAACATGCCAGCTAATAATAGTAATGTTATCGATGTCCTCCATTGTTGTTATGTGGGTTCTGTCCATGTGTGGGTTGCGTAGGTCTTGTTTGCGTCGCGTACAAAAATACGTCACGGCCCTTTCGCGCAGCCGACCCCGCCCACGTCCAGGAGGTACTATTTGCGGTGGAAAAGCACCCGTGCTGCTACCGTGTCGAGTCGTGTCGAGTCGTGTCATGTCGAGTCGAGCTACATGTGCGGTGGAAAAGCGGCATTAGAGTACTAAAAACATCTTTGGCTTACCTGGACCAGTGGGGTTAGAGTACTAAAAACATCCTTGGATCTTACCTGGACCAGTGGGGTTAGAGTACTAAAAACATCCTTGGATCTTACCTGGACCAGTGGGGTTAGAGTACTAAAAACATCCTTGGATCTTACCTCGACCAGTCGGGTTAGAGTACTAAAAACATTCTTGGATCTTACCTGGACTAGTCGGGTTAGAGTACTAAAGAGCCAGTGCTTGCTGTAGACGGTTTCTCCTATGGCATCTCCCGCTTCCTCAGTCTTCTCTCCATCTGCGGGTGGAGGTGATGGGTTGCGGTCCATGCCAGATGAACTCACCTCTGGTGACCAGAAACTTTCATTTGCCTCATCTTCTTCTGCACTTTCATTATGATCTGACATAGGCAGGCAAGGAATGGAAAAATAAAATGATCAGGGATGAATGCAAAGCCTGATTATCTAACCGTATTACAATCTGATAGATATCGAAATTCATTTTTGACAACATCCCAGCAGCAGTTGAAAACACAGGATAAAATACAATACAATAAAAATACTAAGTACTAATGAAGACAAAAATAGACAGGGTAAACAAAACAAACGGTATAAACAATATAAATGATATTAATTATAAATTATAAAGTGGCCCAGTACCAGTACTTCACAGGTATAAAAGCAAAACTAAAAAAATAAATATATAGATATAGATATACAAATAGCAATGTTTGGAAGATACTGATGAAGACATTCAATCGCAAAACCTTCACTTTTTATGTCGACAATGTGTACCTTGCCCTGATGTAGCCTAACAATAGATGTCATGCAATGGACCACTAATGGTTCACATTAATATACATTAGCAAGCTCACGTTAGCTTCGTGTGTGGCTAATGGTTCACTTCAAAACAAACACCATGTCAAAGAGCGAACGAAAATGAATGAAATTGTGAATGAATGAAGGAATGAAAACTCACTCATTTCGACCACCCCTTTTGTCAAATAGGATCTTAAACCCCCAGATGAGAAGTCATTGCTGTCCCATGAGATGTAAACATGGATGTAAGGCGGCGTTTCAATCTTCCGCCTTTACCAAGTACACACATGCGCATGTGCAGCGCCCGTTGCATTCTGGGAGGAAAACGTACACCCTTTAAATTATTCATTATTTTAATATATTTGATGACCTACATTATTTATGGTTAATCTTAATGACCTTTTAGTTTGGTTGCAGTTAGGCCATGGACTCACAGGTATACACAGCCTTCTTTAAGTGGCCATCCAACTATATAACACCTCCCCCTTCTGCTGGAGGGACAGCTGAAACAGTGGACATTAAAAAATCTCAATATCATCCCCATCATACCATATATCTATACCTTTTCAACAATATTACTTTTCAATATCATGTGCGACTATTTAAAACCTTTTTTGAATATCAGTGCTAATATTACTTCATAAGTCATCAGTAAATTAGTTTACTTATTTAACTTTTAGTTGTAATAGGCTATTTGTATGCAATCTCTGGCTCAAGAATTTCCATCTGGAAAATTCATAAAAGGACATAATCGGCATCCATCACAATGTGCCATTTTATACAGACACACAGAGGGAGAGGGAACTCAAAGGAATGAAAAACCAAGTTAAACGGGCATGCAAATATAATCACAACTACTGTATATTCACATGGCAGCTCATGGACTCTGTAGGCCTACATGGAGATGCATTGAAAAGTATTTTAGTAAAAAAAAACAGGAAACATAACCAACGGCAGGAACCTGTGAACAGGAGGAGGTTGGTTTGTTTGGTGAAACAACTTCCAGTTGTAAAAAGTTTATAAAAACTAAAACGAATATAAGTGATTGGATGCTCCTACTATTTTTCAATACAACGGAAGAGCGAGTATGTCTGACCTGTATCCACCTAAAGATAACCAAGCAGAGACATCAATATTTCTTTCAGTTCGCATTTCAGCCCAGCCAGCTCCACAGACCCGGGGTTTGGATCCCAGGTTGTATAATATCTGTTAAGAGGGTTATTTGCTCGGAGTTAGAGCATGTCATGCTTTTTACCAGTTAACAATTTCATTTGGGGGTACTACCAGAAAAGGTAATGGCTAAAACTCCCTTGTTGTGCATTCGTGAATAGCTCTAAACATATTCAGTCGATTAACCACTCTTTGACAGAAAGAACGAGGTCTACGCGTGTTTACTGTTGAAACGACGGTAGAAAAACAGTGCGTTCGCTCCGTCTTATACTGAATGCCACAAAATGATACAAAACACACAGTTTTACTCTCCCTCAATGCTACGGCTTAACAGCGCCCTCTATAGCAACCAATGTCCTATGCATCTCTAATAATTATAAGCAATGAAAACAAGTAGGACCTACACTAAACAGTTATTAAACTAAAATGCAAAACTATGCAAAACAATTAGTTAATCAATATAATCAACAATCACTAAATATGAATCTAAATATATAATATCTAAATCCTAATAATTTCTAAATCTAAATTACAATATGGCAAAATGGCACTAAGGTAATATGTTAAAAACACCCCCACATTGCACAACATTAAAATGACCAACGTGCTACAAATACAAAGAAAAAAATCTCTTTACGGGCACAGACAATTTTGTTGTTGAGTCGTACGGTCAGCTACACTAAACTCGGTATACTCTCAGAATTCCCACCAAAAGGGGGCATTCCTCCGTGAAATGCCGCAAAAAAGCTGAGAGATTTCCCTACTTGCAACTCGTAAGGCTGGTGTACGAGGCATCTCGATCACACCATTAGGGCGTTCTTGGTGGGCTCATTCCCGGCTGGGACTAATCTTTCTAGTTTAGCAATCGTAAAACATGTATACATACGTCATATAACAGTCTACAGCAAAGGGAAAAGTCAAAGCACATGTCATTCCTACTAGGAGATAGTATGCTCAGAGTTAGTGTGATAGGAGATCAGGGGTCAATTTCTTAAAGGCACCCAGTGCAACTTTATGTAAACATTCAATGAAAAATAAACATTCAATTTCTGGTCTTTTTTACACGTAGTAAGTTTCAATAACTCCATACCATTACATATCGACATTCAAGGAGCAAAGATGAGACGTCGTTGTGTGGTGAGAACTGATAGAAAATCGTAAACAACAACAATCGCCGGTGGGGAGAAGCCATTTTTCCATTGACTGGAAGCCTGCTTTATTTATTGTAGGTTACAAAAAATAAAGAAAATGGTGGCATTGTTGTTGTTATCGATTTTGTATCAGTTCTCACCACACAACGACGTCTCATCTTTGCTGCTTAAATGTCGGTATGTAATGGTATGGAGTTATTGAAACTTACTACGTGTAAAAAAGACTAGAAATTGAATGTTTATTTTTAAGCCTCGAAAGTTGCACTGGGTGCCTTTAAAGGGGACATATTATGAAAACATTACTTTTCCTGGGATTTGGGGTGAGGTTGTGGGTAGATGGTGCTCCCACACGCATACAAACTTTGAAATAAGTCTGTACATGATTTTTTGAGTGAGATACGCATTTCTGGAAGCAGCCCGCCTCCAGCTACCAAACAAACGAGCGAGTTACACCGGGATTCCACCGGACGCGTACGCGCCGCGGAACGGCTGCGCCGCGGAACTATGGAAAGCCAAGAAGGCCACAATCCGGCCCTAGAATGGCGCGGTTAAAGTGCAAAACCGCACGGAAACCGTACGGTTTGGCAAGAATTCTGTACGGATTCCGTACGGTTTTGAATGACTAATAGCCGCGGCTATTAGTCATTCACTCCGGCTATTATTCACTCCGGCTATTAGGTATGCAGAACGAGCCCTCCCTCTTCTTTGCTTGACCACTAAGTTTGAAGGCTGTCTAACCAATCAGTGAAGAGAAATACCAGACTAAAGTAACGCATTGTCGAGACTAGGGCCCCGTCCACACAAAGCCGATTTCATGGCGAAACTGCGAGAGAGCGCACCTGCCGTGGTGATGTTGGGCTTGTTGTGGGCTTATGATCAATGATGTATCTGTCTGATCGTATTAGCTGTAGATGGATGGTTAAATAATGTCACAAGATCGGTCATACTGCAGGCTCTCATTTGCAAATGCACTGATTGTGTGCCCGTCTCCGATATGCTATATACCTGGCATTTATTCAGTTCATGTTCTTCTGAGTGCGCAAGAACGGTGCCAATTATTGTCGTGTTTGCATTGTAATGCACAACTTTGCCCCTCCCTGTTATAAAATAACGTGCATCCCAACAACTTTAGCCAATGCAGGCTCCTATTGCTTTACCAGTGTGTTTAAAGTGTGTGTGTGTGTGTGTGTGTGTGTGTGTGTGTGTGTGTGTGTGTGTGTGTGTGTGTGTGTGTGTGTGTGTGTGTGTGTGTGTGTGTGTGTGTGTGTGTTGTCATGTAGGCTATAGATATAGATTGATTGTCTTGGCTTGCTTGCATCCATGAAATATTGTAACGTTATGGCCTAGCTGGCTACTGCATTTCGAGAACAATCTGGGGATGAGGGCCTCCCTGAATATTGACGGGTCTTTCGCACACTGCCATCTCAATATATAGCCTAACATATACAAATATATCACTGTACTAGACACAAATGTATTTTCCACTAGCTAGTGGTGGTCATTACATTGTAGTGAAACTAGTAAAGACAACACAGCTTTATGTTACGGCGAAACATGGAGGCACTGCAGCTCTAGTCTCGACAATGCGTTACTTTAGTCTGGTATTTCTCTTCACTGATTGGTTAGACAGCCTTCAAACTTAGTGGTCAAGCAAAGAAGAGGGAGGGGCTCGTTCTGCATACAAAAGTATGAAAGTATTTGAACGCCTGGTCCTCTCCTATCTAAAAGCCTTCAATTTGCATACAGACCCAACCGCTCAGTAGATGATGCAATCAACATAGCCCTTCACTATATTCTACAACACCTGGACTATCGGAACACCTTTGCAAGAGTCCTGTTTGTGGATTGCCTTCAACACCATCATTCCCGTCCTCCTCCATAGCAAACTGACCCATCTGAACATCCACCCCCTCACCTGCTTATGGATTACAGATTTTCTCACTGACTGGGCCCGCATCTATCACAGCCCCGCACAGTTAACACCGGTGCCCCCCAGGGTTGTGTGCTGTCCCCCCTGCTCTTCTCCCTTTACACGAATGACTGCACCTCCCGTGACCCGTCTGTCAAGACCATCAAGTATGCAGACGACACCACCCTGATAGGTCTCATCAGCAACAACAACGAGTCTGCCTACCGGAGGGAGGTCGCCCATCTAGAGTCCTGGTGTGCAGTCAGCAACCTAGAGCTCAACGTCAACAAGACAGTGGAGATGATTGTGGACTTCCGAAAAAAGGTTCAGACATATCCCCCACTTGTCATCAACAACTCATCTGTCACTGTAGTCGAACATTTCAAATTCCTAGGCACAACCATCACCAACACACTGAAATGGGACAATAACATCACTCAACTTGTGAAGAAAGGCCAGCAGCGCCTGTTCTTCCTTCGGCAGCTGAGAGGACTTCAGGTCAGCCCCCCCATCATGGTGCAGTTCTACAGGGCCATCATTGAGAGTGTGCTTACATCCTTACACTCGGTCTGGTATGACTCTGCCTCTGCCCGCTCTAAGGCCAGGCTCCAAAGAGTCGTACGGGCTGCAGAGCGCATCATCGGCTGCCCCCTTCCTTCCATCAAGGACCTCCACAGCTCCAGATCCCGCAGGAAAGCTGTGAAGATCACAGCAGACCCCTCACATCCTGCCAACTGCCTCTTTAACCGTCTACCCTCTGGACGGCGATATAGGGCCATCATGACAAAAACCTCACGTCACCTCAATAGCTTTTTTCCACAAGCAATAGCCCTCATAAACAGCCCTTGCACATGAGCTTTATGGCTCCTCTCAGCACTTTACTTTATTTATTTAACTTATTTAACAATTCCATTATTGCACTACCTCCATGGTCATACTGGTACTTTCTTGTATTGTTGTTCTGTCTTGTCCCTTTGTTCTGTTCTATGTTCTATTTGTAATGCTCCAGCCTGCATGGAGAATACCATTCAAAATTCCTAGTACCTGTGTACATGGCGAAATAAAGAAAATTGAATTGAATTGAATTGAATACCTAATAGCCGGAGTGAATAACTAATAGCCGGAGTGAATGACTAATAGCCGCGGCTATTAGTCATTCAAAACCGTACGGAATCCATACGGTTTCCGTGCGGTTTTGCACTTTAAACGCGCCATTCTAGGGCCGGATTGTGGCCTTCTTGGCTTTCCATAGCTGAGGGGCAGTAGGCTATGTTGATTTGTAAGGGGTGCTAAATAAGAAACACCTTCCGTATACATTTAGGCTGGCCAATGCTGTCAATGCTATGGGCACCCTTTGAAATCCACATGTTCAGCCCTTAAGAACTTCTTCAACAATAGGAGTCAACTAATGGGGTTAAAAGCATAAGGTTTTCAATCCTCTTCTAGGTTTACCATATATATTGATTATAACTAAACTAATATATTATAATAAAAAAGTCTTAGAGATGTAATACTCATCTTCATGTAACATCTTCACTGGAGTGAAGTGGCCATGGCTTTTCCTTGGAATTGAGCTGGTCCAAGATCCCTGGACACCCGGATCAGGGAAACCATGGGGGTTGAGATGTTTTCACAGCTTTGTAAATATTACTACTGTAGTCACAACTCAGTAAGAACATGAGCTGGAGAAGACAAACATAATGGCATTGCTACATCTCATTATTGTGTAATGTAATCCTACTGTGTATACTCCCGAGTATGTTGTATGTTCCCCCAATGTCTCTTAAACAAGGAGGCCTCCATGTCACTTTGTGTTGAAATTACACATATCACCAGCCAAGCTTCAGCCAGACATTGCCACAAGACATGCGCAAAATCCAAATTGCATTTGTCAAATCTATTTCTCTATGACATGAGTCCTCATATGTCCTTGAATCCATTGAAGTAAGGTTAAGGTTGTGTGGTTCCATCAGAACATTTCTACTCTCCATTGTTTTTTTTTGGGTTTTTTTATGTGCTCAGTAAATATTGAGATGGCAGTCCTTTTGCAAATATGAGGGCCAACCAAAAGTTCCTAGGGGAATTCTCTGTCGGCATTGGGGTTGACGTCCAACACGTTGTGGTCCATTGGATGGCAATGGACATGCACACCCATTATCAACACTCACTGCATGTTTAATGAACAGATAACAGTATTGAGTTACACCGTAAGATTTGCCCCGTCAACATGTGGAAAGTTGTCACGAACAGAGAGGGTATTGTAAGACGAGGCCGGATGAGCGAAGTTTAAGCCCTGGCTGCTTGTAATATCACACTCTCACAGCAAACATAACAGTGGATGTGTCATGCCCATATTAGCGCTACACTTATCTGCCTACATAGACAAAGACAACAAGGGTCGACACCCATAATGGAATCACTTACCGCACCTCAACTATAAACAGACTATGATTATAATGCCCTCATGTATATAAAGAATATGCAGCCCGATAGTGGCATATTCTTCAGACGTTGTTAGACGCTTTTACAGGATGAGGAGAAGCAGAATGCCTCTTGGGTGGGCCACCGTATGGCTCTTCTTCTGCTTCGGACCACTGACATCACGATCTGGTTGGTATACACGGAGGTGGACTGGGACAGCAGTGTGTTAGCATTTACTCAACTCTGAATGGAGAAAAATACATATTTTAAATGTTCTACATTTTTTAAACAGCGGCTATGTCCACTGTCCATTTGTTTCACAATTGATAGTGGGGCTTTTTAAGAACACAGAATTATTAATTAAATTTTATATTTAATGTGAACACACAAGTAAAAATATCATTCTCTTTTTTTTCCCAAAGTAATTATTGACACCAGCTCACTAATGCAGAACATAACAGGTATTTATTTTATCTTTTTTTAGCATAACATTGAACAATAATGCATGACATGACATTACATGGCGGTGAGTGTGACTTCGACTAAAACAACGGTCGTCTTTCACCACCACCAGATGTGAGTCCGTTGCATAACGGCCAGTTCTGCAGCACATGGGGCAACCACCACTTCAAGACCTTCGACGGAGATTTCTTCCAGTTTCCCTTCGCTTGCAACTACGTCCTGACGTCCCATTGCAGGAGTGCCTACGAGGACTTCAACATTCAGCTCTCGCGGCAGCAGCTGGACGGGGTGGCCTCCATCAAGAGGGTCATGATGAGGCTGGACGGGGTCCTGGTGGAGCTGGCCAACACCACCCTCACCGTCGATGACAAACAGTGAGGCTGTGGACCCTTTCCTCTGATGTCTTAAAGTTAGAAAGTCTCTCTCTCTCTCTGATTCTCTTGTCCTCCCTCGTTCTCTCTCTAGATGTTCCCTAGGTCCTCGGCCTCTCTCTTATGTCTCCATGTGTGTGTGTTTCTATGTGTGTGTCTCTCTCTCTCTCTATATATATATATATGTCTCTCTCTGTCTGTCTGTCACTCTCTCTCTCTCTCTCTCTCTCTCTCTCTCTCTCTCTCTCTCTCTCTCACCCTTTGATAGGTTAAGCGGCTATTCTGTAAGGAATGCCGAGAATTCCTTATGATTGGGAGAACGCTCATTCCCATTTTTGTAATTTTGGTTCGTAAACCACAAATGGACTTCTTCAATGCGAGGGTCTATTGCTCTCTCTCCCTTTCTCCTTACCTTCCCCCCCTCTCCCTCTCTTCCTCTCTCTCTCTCCCTCTCGCTCCCTCTCTCTCTCTTTCTGTCGCTCCCCCTGTATGAAGGTCAGATGATTCTATGTCATCCCTGTTGAGTCCTGACCCCTCAGAGGGGCTCATATCTTAATGTTCTCCCCCAGGATCACGATCCCCTTCAGCCAGTACGGCCTCTCCATCCAGAGGAAGGGCTCCTACGTCCGCATCGAAGCTAAGCTGGGTCTGGTTGTCATGTGGAACGAAAACGACACTCTCTGGGTAAGCGCTTTACTGTCAGGATGGCTGCTTTTGACTCATGATATTATTGCTAGAGTCAAGAAGATAGAGCTTCTACTGGATGGAAAATGTGCGATGTGGACTGAGTTTGAAATAATTTGTGTGAATGAGACTACCCATGCATTACATGTATGTAGTAATAAGCATTAAAGAAAACAATTTATAATTGTCTGATTATGCTTGATTATTAAGAATGAAAGAAAAAAATGACATTTCACTACAAAATTCTTCTCAGGTTGAAATGGATGAAAAATACATGAATCAAACGTGCGGCCTGTGCGGCGACTACAACGGCGTCCAGCTCTACAACGAGTTCATCAGTCACGGTAGCTGAGCTGTTTAAATACACCATGCACTTCCTCATCGTTGTACATTCGCAATCTCAATTCAATACTTGCTCTGCACACAGGTGTGGTGAAGGGCACCCTCAACTATGGGACTTCCTGGAAGGTCGACGCTCCCACCGAAACCTGCATGGAATCCCACCAGGAGCCCACCGCCTGTGCCGATCAGGTGTGTGACACAGCCAGAACTGGTCTCACCAGTGGCAGCTCTAGAAGAAAGCCCAGGGTCATTTTTGTAGTGAACGAGGTGTATGGCAATATGTATTCATTTGTTTTGACAGGTTAGAATAAAGTACACAAGAAACCGCAGGGATAGGGCACACCCTCAAGCCAAGAGCATTGAAATGATGACTATACTTTGTGGTTTGAGGCTTGTTAGGAAAGTCTTTCATACAGCCACCCAGAGCTTGGTTGAGAACCCTGAATCTCGCATATTTGTGTTTGTATTCTTAAAATTTTTGTAACTATTAAGAAATTAGGTTCAATATTACTTACAAATAATTAATATTTAAGACTCCACATATAAAGGGGGCCAGAGAGGGGGGCCACCCCCCAGCCCAAGAGCCATCAGTGGTTCCCACACCTCCCTGAACCGCTGTTAACTCTCCGTCTCACTCCGACGTTACGCCTTGCCCCGCAGACCAACCGGTGCATGGAGCTCCTGTCAGAGCCCGCCTTCCTCAGCTGCCAGGACCTCCTCAACATGGACGCCTTCGTGGAGGCCTGTGAGAAGGACCTCTGTCACTGTGGCAACGGAAGCACCTGCCTGTGTCCCACCATGGCGGAGTTCTCCCGCCAGTGCGCCCATGCTGGGGGGACGCCCCTGCCCTGGAAGACCGCCGAACTCTGCGGTAAGAACCGACAAATCTCCACCTTCAATCTGCAACCCTTAATAGAAGTGTCTTCTATTCCTCTGATTTTTCCTCCCCTTTTGCTCTTGACTCGGATCAACAGCCGATGAATGCCCCTTCAACCTGGAGTACATGGAGTGTGGCAACACCTGCAGGGCCACCTGCGCCCAGCCCGAGAGCAGCCAGCCGTGTGAGGAGCACTGTGAGAGTGGCTGCTTCTGCCCAGCCGGTGAGCTCCTCCAGTCACAAAGAACTTTCAGACCGTAGCCCCTATCCCTGAATCTCAACCCAAACATGGCCGCTCCCCCTTCCCCCCATGCTAACCTTAACCTGAACCTCACCACATCCACATCCACACCAAAGCATGTTTTTCATTCGCCCTGGAGAAAACGGATCCACAGCATTATGTGAAGTGATGTTTATTATATTTCTAATCAAGGAACGGTGTTTGACGACGTCACTCAGAGTGGATGTGTGGCTCTGCAGCAGTGCTACTGCCAACACAACGGGAAGGCCTACGGGCCCGGGGAGTCCTTCTCCGGACCATGTCGCACATGGTTGGTTCCCTTGCCTGTACTTATCCATCAGGGTCAGAAATTAGCTGGGACTCTGGGCATTTCGCCCCTAAAAAAAGATAATTGAAATGATGATGGGGTGGGGGGGGTTAATTGCCCCAATAAAATGAAGAGTTAACTTGTGTATTTTATTTTGCATTTGCAGAGCAGGTCTTTTTGTTCATCGGAGTCATTCAATTTTGGTCCGTCATGCAACATAGATAATTTAGGTATTTTGTAGCATTTGATGCAATTGTACAGGAAATGAGGAAATTATCCAAATGCCCAGAAACATATTACATGCGGGCACTAAAAGCCCTTTTCAAAATGGTTTCATTTGCTACTCTGCTATCAATGTATTCCAATGCGTATCTCGTACAGTGATGGATGGCTGACTGCAGAGGGCTCAACTGGGGCTCAGGTAGAGGAAGTAACTTCATTTCTCTGTAGTACCTGTACCCTGGGCAAGTGGAGCTGTCAGGAGCACGAGTGTCCAGCCACCTGCTCCTTCCTGGGAGGATCCCACATCACCACCTACGATGACAAAAGCTATACCTTCCATGGAGAATGCACCTTTGTACTCTCCAAGGTGAGGCAAGCAGAGGCCCTAAGGATTGGGGGGGGGGGGGGGGGTTGTCCTGCTTGCTGCAGTGAGGGTTTCACTGCGCCCTAACAATGAATCCCCCGCCCCCTCCCTTGTCCGTTCAATTTGGGAACATGTGTAATTTCATTTTGCTTGTTTCGTATAATTTAATTACTTAATTAAGGGCGTCGCCAGAGGGCGCCCCCGACCCATTTGCCGCCCTAGGCAATCGCCTAGGTAGCAGGGACGCTGGAAGTGGGGGGGCTGCAGCCCCCCCTGGTGGCGAGAGGCTGAATGTGAAATGCAAAAGCCCCGTGGAAATAAATACATAAATACATAAATATATCAGACTATTATTATACTATTGTCATTTTATTGACATAACTCAAACAATATATTTGACTATAAATGCCACAAGCAGTATAAAAAAAATTAAACTCTCACCGAAGTCAGTATAGGCTCACGATACAAACCCCCCCGGTCATCGGAACGTTTCTCAGCCCCCCCAACTGTGAATTACTTCCAGCGTCCCTGCTAGGTAGGAGGTCCTTTTTTTTTCTTCCTCCATGGGCCCCTGACGGTGTCTGGGCAACCGGTGCAGCACCGTCGATATTTACGCCACTGCGAGGAGGCCATTTTGAATTGTCACTGGGTGTTCAATTATAAGATACCCAAAGTATAGATGATCTATTATAGATACATTTAATTATCTGAAATGTAATATTATATAATGTCATTTATATTGTCTAATATTATATTGTAATATTATTGATATAGGCCTACTTGTTTTTAGGATATAAATGGCAGTTATATAGTTCTAGGGGACATTGCCAAATTGAGTCAAACGGACACAGAGAGCCTGATGGCCGTCACACTGCTGTACGGAGCAAAGAGGGTGAGTTATGTTTGTCTTCTACACTGTTTGAATCACTATAATCACTTTTTAATTAATTATCTTAAAAGATTCTTTGCACACATCTTTATTAGATAAATGGGTTTTATTCAGCTTAGTTTAGCTATTCCACTATGACGGAATTGCATTTTATTAAATGTGCTTTCTCTCCTACCTTTTTGACCAATGTTATAAACTTAAACTTAAAAGGGTAAATGATTAACCGTTTAATTATTTTCATGTTTAAAATGACAGAAGATTAAGATCGAATCTACTGGAAAGGTATTTTATAACGACCTGGCCCACGAGTTACCCCTCAACATTGGTGAGTAGCATCGAGTCCCCCTCAAAACAATACAGACAGAAATACAAATACACAAACCACCATTTGACTGTGTGTATTTCAGATAACATAACAGTCTTCAGGCCATCAACCTTCTTCGTTGTTGTCCATGCGGTCGACGGACTCCAGCTCGAGATACAGATAGTTCCAACAATGCAACTCTACATCAAAGTGGATGTTTCCTATAAAGGACAGCTACGAGGTACGTACTTTGAATATCACTGCCTCTATGTGTTTTTTCCTTTTTTCCAACCAGGAGTTGAAAGAGTATTTGTAAATGTATATACATGATAAAACCATGCCTTTTATTTTACTATCCAGGCTTATGTGGAGACTTTAACGACGTGGAAGCAGACGACTTCAAGACAACCAACGGGATGATTGCGGGAACGGCTGCGACGTACGCCAACACGTGGAGAGCCCAGCCCAGCTGCCCTGATGTCACCAACCGAATCAGCAACCCCTGCAGTCTGAGTGTAGACAAAGGTAGACCACCTCACCTGTACTCCCAAGCGCTGGGGTGAAACTCTTTGCCTCCGCTTTGAGTCATTCTAACGTTGTTAATCTCATGTTGTGTTCCTTTTTTCTATAGAGAGATACTCCAATTACTGGTGTGCCTTGTTGTCCGACGCCAACGGTATTTTCGCTCCGTGTCATTCAGAGATTGACCCATCGGTTTACGAAGTTGTAAGACATAATTATAGACATACACCAAAATGAAGTCATAATACATAGTACATAATACAAACAAACAATAATCATATAACTGACATCATTTTGTGAACTGCTCCTCCCCAGGCTTGCCTGCACGACACGTGTCTCTGTGAGAGGAGCGAGGACTGCATGTGCGCCGCACTCTCCTCCTATGTGCACGCGTGTAGGGCCGTGGGCGTGTCCCTCAAGGGGTGGCGGAACACCACCTGCAGTAAGCCCCAGCAACCCCACCTCGAGTCACGTCATGTCCATGTTTCTTTGTAGCCCTCATCACAGTTACTGTCTCTGCAGTTAGTCTCTCTCTAAAAGAGAACCCCCCAATCCAAGCAAAGAAACATTTAAAGGGGAACACGTAAGAGGGATCTGAGGGGGCAGTTTGGAGAGTTTTGGTTCCAAGGGGCCAGTCAAATAATTACCAAAACTAATCAGAAATCAGGGTTCAGCCATATCTCATGTCCGGCCCGTGACAATCACCTATGAACGATCAAACAACCTGCATTTCAAATCATATACATGTCTCTTTTCAACAGCAAAATACTCCAGCAGCTGCCCTGAGGGTTTGGTCTACTCCTACCGCCTGACCGGCTGCCAGCCGTCCTGCCTCGGCCTCAGCCAGCCCCATGCGTCCTGCCAGGTGGCCTTCAGCCCGATGGACGGATGCGGCTGTGCTCCGGGGACCTACCTGAACGAGGAGGGCCGCTGTGTGCCCGCCTCGCAGTGCTGCTGCTACGAGGGGGACGTGGTGATCCGCCCCGGACAGACACACTGGAAACAGGGAACCGCCTGGTGAGAGAGCACTTCCAGTTTGACGACAAACTAATAATCCTGTTTTTTATCCGCCTAGAGAGGAGAACAACACACATTGACCTTTGACCTTGACCTTGTATCTGACCTTGCTTCCTTTCTGTGCTGATCTGGTTCCAGCACCTGTAAGGACGGAGTGCAACATTGTGTTGGCAAGGCAACGTGTGAGTACACAAGGAAACTAACATCACTGCGTTTTGTCATACATCAACAGCCAATCAGAGTCGGCTACAGGCAATGTGTCAGGTATGATCCGATCCTCTATAAACTTTCTATGGCCCCTCAGCATGTACGGCTCCCATGGTGTTTTTCAACTGCTCGGGGCTCCAGCAAGGCGCCAGGGGGTCTGAATGCCAAAAGAGTTGCAGGTCTGAGGACTCTGAATGTGTAAGTGGATCCATGTGTTATAGCAGAGCTGCTGAGGGTGCACAGAGACTGGGCTGGGACCAACACGTAGAGGGAGGGAGTGTTGTTTCCTGTTTGTTATGGAGATATTCTACCGAAGAGAGACTTTGTCTTCTGCCTGCGAGTAGATGAGGGTTTTTAATGCGTGTCATTTTGCTGCGGCCAATCTACACGGGTTTCGTTGAATCATTCAAAGACCGTTCCTTTACTGAGTGCTGGCCGAGTTTTGATCTCATTATCCCCAGATTTCTCATCCAGATTTCCGATTATTAATCTGATGTCTAATTTGGGAGACTCATATAATACTCACGGTACCCATGTTAAAGTGGTGACCTCGAAGATTGAATGTAAGAAATGTCTGTTTAGTCACCATCTATCGTCGAACGAGGGAACCCAATGGGGATGGAGCCTACAGCCCGCTGATGAAAGCCTGCATTTGAAGTATTATGAATTTTAGGTCGTCGGCGGCGACGACAACCTGCGATGAAGTACCGCTTGTTGCCAGAGATGTCGCCAGAATCAACAAAACTGTACTCTTCCAGATTGTTTTTTTAAATCAACATGATTCGATGTTTTCAACAGATCAGTGATCGCTGCGTCTCGGGCTGCATGTGTCCTGAAGGCTCACTGACTGACGGTGCAGGAGGCTGTGTCAAGGAGGACCTCTGTCCCTGTTTGTACAACAGTGTCTCCTACACGCCGGGACAGACGGTCAAGGTGGACTGCAATACCTGGTGAGAAGCATAATGTATTGTCCTGGGCCCCGTTTCCCGAAAGCATCGTTAGCCTAAGTGGATCGTGAAGTGTGTTGTACGAGCATCGTACAGTTTTCACACCGTTTCCCGAAAGCATCGTTGGTAACAAACGTCGTGAAAACGCTCGTAGCTAACGAGGACTCCAGGGGTACTCGTAGGATGCTAAGAGCATCGTTAGCCTACTATAGCCTCAGTGGCGTCACCAGTGGACATTCCGTGTATTGGATGCATTTTATTAAAGGTCCCATGACATGAAAATCTCACTTTGGGAGGTTTTCTAACATAAATATGAGTTCCCCTAGCCTGCCTATGGTCCCCCAGTGGCTAAAACTTGCGTTTGGTGTAAAACTAGCACTAGCTGTTCTGCTCGCCTTTGAAAAAACTGAGGCTCAAGCGCGCTGATTTGGAATGTCTGTGCTCATGACGTCATCAGGAATCTCAGCTCCTCCCCTTACTCTGCCTGGCCCGCCCAGAGACGTTGGCCCGCCAATGAGACGACCGTGCGAGCGCCACATGTGTGTGTGTGAATACACACACTGTAACGCAAGTGTTTCTTGTCGGTTCTTTGACGTGTCTTGTATTTCCACAACGAGACTGTCGTGGGGGTTATCTAAGCCATGGTTGAGAAGGAATTGGGGGAAAGGAACTTTGGCTTTGACTCCCTCAAGAACATGAACCACGACAAGGAGGAGAAAGGGATCTTTGCCGGGCAGCGCTTATGCTCCTCCGCCTCCGGCGATGGTCCCTCAGCGGGGCTCAAGCGGGAGACATTCGCCGCCAACAATCCCTTTCTCCTCCATGTCGTGGTTCATGTTCTTGAGGGAGTCAAAGCCAAAGTTCCTTCCCCCCAATTCATTCTCAACCTTGGCTGAGATAACCCCCAATACGAGTCTCGTTGTAGAAATACCAGATACGAGAGTCCGACGTGTTAAGGTGCGGCCACACCGGACGCGTATCTCGCATACTTTTTACGCGAGATACGCGCGTAAAATGTTGCTTGACCATTTTGTGTCAAAAATGGTCGCATACGCGCAATACGCGCTATACGCCAAGCCAAGCAAAATACACACACACATTATTCACTGATCTTACCAGGAACGCCAATATCCTCTGCCACGTCGACCCACGCCCTCTCTGTTTTGTTCCTGTCCCTGTACGACACCATCGTGGTGTCGTACAGGACAGGACGGCCGCACACGGCGACGATGATATTTTGATCCACCTCCATTTCTGTTCGTGTAGTGTCTGTAGTGTTGATCAGCAGAGAAATAGTCCGCCAAGACGTTGAGGTTGCTTAGTAACCAGAGACTCTGTCCATGCAAGTGAACGGAGCGTTCCCTCTTCGTCATAACTATCAAACCAAACATCCTTCACATTCACCGAGCGAACATTATGAAAGTAAAATGCACATTTCTCGCTAGAAATGTTTCCATAAAAGCATTTAATGGCGTAACTATGTTACTATTTCCACACAGAATAAAGAAAGATGTCGGCCGTATGCTTCTGTCCAAGCTCACTACTCTCTGCCAGTGACGTCGGGTCAAGCTCAACGCTGATTGGGCAACACGGCTAATCGTCATGCGTATGAGCGTAAAAAGTTAAATTTTTTGAACTCTTGAGATGTACGCGATATACGCGCTTTACGCGCGTATAGCGCGTAAATATACGCGCCTCATACGCGCAATACACGCGTAAAATGTTGCTTATACGCGTAATACGCGTGTAAACCAATGGTTCCCTATGGAAAAAATTGCGATTTCATACGCGAAGTACGCGAGATACGCGTCTGGTGTGGCCGCACCTTTATGCGCCATCACACCAACAGCAGAACGGTTATCCAAATAACAAGGAAGTGTACAACACTTGCGTTACAGTCCTGGAGCTCTATATCTAAATAATATCATATAATACATAGATATCTATATCATATAACATATTGTGTGCGCCTCCAGACGATATTATGAATCACAAACGACTTTGTCGGGTTCTGCGACGTCTCTGGTTCTTCCACTTTCACATCAACCTGAAGTCGACTGAACCGCGCGCTGCCGGCTGCCCGCTGCCGGGCGATGGTGCCTCGCGGCAACCGGCGGCATGTCGCAGTTCATGTACTTCAGCGAGTCAAACCAAAGTTCCTTTCCCCCAATTCCTTCTCAACCATGGCTCAGATAACCCCCACGACAGTCTCGTTGTGGAAATACAAGACACGTCAAAGAACCGACAAGAAACACTTGCGTTACAGTGTGTGTATTCACATTGATGTGGACGTTGAAGAACCAGGAACGTCGGAGAACCCAACGCGGTCGTTTGAGATTCATAATATCGGCTCACACAGCTTTTGGCCGTGATAATATATATTATATGATATAGATATCTGTGTAGGCTATATGATAATATTTAGATATAGAGCTCCAGGACTCCCGTGTGTTCTAGAATATTTACAGAACACGGCTAAAGGCTGTGTGCGCCTCGCCATTGCGATACATCCACTGTAAACAGAGCGCATGGTGGCTGCAAGCTGCTCAGGGCCAGACCCCCACCCTCCTCCTTGACACACCCACCGAAACAGCGCATTTGGGGGAAGCTCAATGTGCGACTGGCTCGGAGTGGCTGTAACTCTGCACCACGGCTGAATTTAGGGAACGTCTTTGAATACTGTGTTAGTTGCCCACTAATACCTATATTAAAGAATACATAAAATAGCATGTCATGGGACCTTTAAGACACATCCAATACCACCGAATGCCCAACTGGTGCAATTTCGCAACCAAAAACAGTGGTTACCGCTGATATATTACTCATAGACTACTGTTATATTTCAACAGCAAAGATAAAGACATGTTAGAAGTCAACAACAACATAATTTATTGCAGCAATTTAAAATTCTAAAAATACATGCGCAGCCGAAATGTACCAATCAAACGCCACGTCACAAGGCATATGAGAAAATCTAATGATTCCATTGCTCTTGTGTGGGAGGTCACTTTCAAGCTGCACTTGCTGCCTCCCTCTGATTTTAATTCAACCATCGTGGTTAAAATGTCCTCATATTGATCAATGACAGAAGACATAGGCTACTGTAGACATGCATCATGCTGAGACCAGCAGGTGTCTGAGAATTTCTGCCGGCGTTTTTTGTTGCGATTGTTTGCATTAAGCACTGTAGACGCTTTGGTGAGGCTGTGATGAAGTTCACTATTTATTGGACCCTGTTTAGACAGTAACGAACTTCACTGACCATAGTTATCGTGTTTGTAGTCTACACTCAGACGGGAACTCATTATTGCATGCGGGTGTCTTCATTCATAAAAAAAATTAAAACATTCGGGAGTATGCAATAATACAAATTATTCTAAAGAGGTCAGAGACTCCGTGCGCAGCCCCGCCTTCTCCAGTGAACCAAGAAAGCCCGCGCCGTGACGAACGGGGGATTTGACCCCCTCGGTTTTACACAGGAAACTTGAGATAAGAAGGTGAAATCACCGGGCGTGCCAAGCTTCGACCGAACCGGCTTGGCAGTGTAAAAAGACCTATAGCCTACTTCATCCTGCCCAACAACATGGGCAGGATCTAGACCAAGATCTCCTGACCGGGTCAGCAGCCGTGGGTCAATGCCTAGCCTCTGTGTTTGAATTCTGGAACGTTGCATTTTTAATGTCTACAAATATTCTAGACTAGAGAGTGCGCGCCAATCAATGAAACCTTATGCGGAATCAGATAAAGTCGGCTCCCTTTGCTGCGCAAAGCACGTTTCAGAAATCAGCACATTAAGATAAATGTAGTTGTCACACAAGCTACTTTTGATTTTTGTTAATATGGAATTATTTCAGGGGGGAAAAGAAAAAATGTACGCACACTGCATTCAGGATTAGGACTGATTGAACTGATGGGGAGATATTTTAACGCTTTTTAACCCAATTTTCCTGCGACATTCCTGCGTCTCCCCCTCCTACGGAGCCCATTTCAGTGCAGTCGTGAGTGCAATGAACGCGCATTCATGTTAAGAGGAGTTTCGGGAAACGCTCCAAAGAATTTTACGATGGATCGTACGAGCGTGGATCCATTGTTATCGGGAAACGGGGCTCTGCTCTGACTCCCTATAGACACTGTTAGAGTGCTATTACAACTGTTTTAAATACTTATATATAGAATATATAACTTTCTCTTTTGTGATCCACAATACTATACATTGTGTTATTTGAACTACTATTATTTATTTTAGCTACTATTAGCTGCTATTGAGAAACATTCTTGTGTGGCAAAAAGACAAAAGCCTCAAAACTCACCTGTTCAGAGTTCACCTAGACTTTGCATAGCCATTCAGTCCCTTCCGCCCACCATTGTATGTTGTACGTCATGGCAATTAATGTACGCACTTATTGTACGCACTTAATGTACGTTGTACTTATTCATAGTACTTAATTGTGTACCATCTGCAGTAGCTGCTATCACTGCTGTATACGGGGAATGGGTTAGCCTAGCAATAGTTAGTACTTGCACTTGGTTCTATGAACATCTTTACTGTTATGACAGTGATATATTGTTTAACTTTTTATGACAAATGTACTTATTGTAAGTCGCTTTGGATAAAAGAGTCTGCAAAATGCCCTAAATGTAAATGTACTGTGATGTTCTCAACCTCAAACCACCTGCTAAATTACACAATGTCAACGTTGGACCTTAATAAAATGTCGGCTTGTTCCTTCGTCCACATCACAGTGAGTGCAGAGCGAGAAAATGGGAATGCACGACCCATGAGTGTGACGGAATCTGTACCATCTACGGCGATGGACATTACATCAGCTTTGACGAGAAGAAATTCTCCTTCAACGGTGACTGTGGATACACCTTCGCGCAGGTACGGCGTGCATGCTTCCTCCTCAGTGATAGCGCTCAAACCACCAACAAACCATTGAGCCATCGTCAAATGGATGAGAAGCAGAGGAAGTTCATTAAACCTGTGAATGTCTTCTACGTTCTCCACGCAGGATTACTGTCATGGTGAAATGAGCAACGGGACGTTCCGGGTGGTCACGGAGAACATACCGTGTGCAAGCATCGACAGCACCTGCTCCATGGCCATCAAACTCTACCTTGGGGTATGAGGCGTCCACGTTGTCCACCGCAAGAGAATCCAATAAGATAACATCTGGGGCCGTATATGAACTTAAATGATCTATTCTGGTTGTTGTTGTTGTTGTTGTTTTTGCAGAACACTGAGATCTTGCTGTCTGATGAAAAGATTAAAGTTATAAAACAGAGCCATGAAGCAGAAATACCGTATCAGGTCCACAGCATTGGGATCTACCTGGTGATCGAGGCCAAGAATGGTCTCATTCTCATCTGGAACAAGAAGACCACGTTGATGATCAAGCTCAACCCCTCCTATAAGGTACATGAACAAATTGGCCATTTGTTGCTGTTGTTGCTGTTGCATTGGATCATGTAGATGATAAATAAACGCTGAATGCAAATACACTTTGGTGTACGCGTCATACAGGTTGGCTAGAGATATTGCCGATTTAACCTCCAATAGACATTACTTTCCTATATTTTAGCCTTTGCTTTCGATATTTACATTTTGTCATATTGCCTTCCAGGGACAACTATGTGGTCTTTGTGGGAATTATGATGGCAGTGTGAAGAACGATTTCACCACCAGAAATCATGAGGTGGTGGCGGAAGCTGTTCAGTTTGGAAATAGCTGGAAAGTGTCTCCTACTTGCCCCGACGTAGACGCTATAAAGAGGCCATGCCAGTTGTACTCCCACAGGCAGGCTTGGGCCCTGAAGCACTGCAGCATCATCGACAGTGAGGTCTTCGCTGCATGTCACTCACAGGTAATTTGTGACAAATAGAGTTGGATCAGTAAAAAAAGAATGTCCATCAAGACAAGGTATCTTAAATGTACAGTTTCAGCTAAATGATTACACAATACTATCCATAACTTATGAACTCCCTTTACAATTATTGTCCCACTCAGGTGGATCCCACAAACTATTATGACGCATGCGTGAAAGACACGTGTGCTTGCAACTCTGGAGGAGACTGTGAATGTTTCTGTTCAGCAGTGGAAGCATATGCAGCGGCCTGTAATAGGGCTGGGGCCTGTGTGAGATGGAGAACTCCCTCCATTTGTCGTGAGTCCTCCTGTTCCCAAACACAAAATGTGGCTATTTTAGCTTGCCAAGATGGGGATGAAATGCATCGAAATTAAAGACTTTTGAATTTCACATCTCTTTACCCGTCAAGCCCTCTTCTGTGATTTCTACAACCCCATTGGCGAATGTGAGTGGCACTACGAGCCGTGCGGTGACACATGCCTGAAGACATGCAAGAACCCCACAGCTACGTGCTCCAGTCAGATCCCTGCAATGGAAGGTAAGCCAAGCCACAACGGCCCATAACAACTGTCAAGTAATACATTCGCTGTCAATAACACGTTGTGTAGTCCTCTTTACACACACGTCTTTTGTTCGACTTTCTCAGGCTGCTATCCGAGGTGCCCTCCTGATCAGCCGTACTTGGAAGAGAGGACCATGAAGTGTGTGTCCAATCAGCAGTGTGGTTGCTATGACAACAACGACAAACATTACGAGGAAGGAGATACCATGCCCTCGGAGGGGAATTGTAAAACATGGTAAGATATTTGAATTACCATCGGTTGGGAAATGAGTCCGACACATTATCGGCCCTATCTTGCACCCAGCGCAATTTACTTTCTACACAACGCATGTATCATTGCTAGTTTGCACCCGGCGTTAAGCAGATTTCCCCCGCAGCAAACTCGCGCCACTACACTTGCGCCCTTGAGATGCATTTCGGCGAAAAGCAGAGGCGTGTTCCGGGGCAAATGATACATGGTGCTATCTTACTGATCGATAAAGCAATTGCACTACTGACCGCTAAATACCTGGTCTAAGTGCATGAGCGGATAGCGCAGTTGGTGTTGCTACTTTGACGTACCATGGCGGTCGGAACCGCAACATAAGCTTAAACACTGATGGAAAACTAATTTGATCCTTTGTTGTGTGGTGGTCTTGTGCTAGGTATGACTCAAGAGAGTGGTAAATGTTCAACACGTGGTTTTAACAGAGACACAAGGTAAACGGGCTTGCGTTCTGGAGGTGGTTCATGAAGCATCTGCCGAACATAGGTAAACAAACAGTTATATTGAAAGTGGGCGGAACGGTATTTAGGCCACGCCTACATGTTCTAATTTACTCTGGTAAACCTTTGGTCTGTCTTGGCTTAAACGGAAATGGCAAAGTGGCCATGTTTGTAGCTTTACACAGCACAAACATGCAAACGATTAGCCTAATTTAAATATTATGATTATGATGTCGATTGAGGAAAAAAAAATCCATAGGGGCTGCATGAATGAACACTGTAAAACTCCAAGCACACATTTCACAAGAGAATTAAGGGCTTTCTTAAAAGAGTACAGATCTGAAAATTGCACTATTAATGGTATCCACCTAATGATAGCCGTATAGTAGTTATACAATAACAAAATGGTCATACAGGCAAAATGGGTTGAGGCTGTGGACGTTTGGCTTTTCTATGAAATTGTGGGAAAAGTAAACATTTTTAGAGCAGAAGACCAGGGTGAAAAAGATGCATCTGATTTTAGAGATTAATATGATGAAAGAATTTTGAGTCCAGGTCCATCTCGTAAGGAGAATTAAGGCTAGTTCATATTTTTTTTAAATAGTGCCATCTTTGGGTGCAGTACCACAATTTAGGTTTATTAGTAGTGGGGTATTGGTACCCACCTAATAATAAGTCTTGTTTTTTTATACAATAACAAAATGGTCATCGAAGAAAAATGGGTTTACTGCTCCAACTTCATTGGCCAATATTTCTCAAATAGAACTAAGTAAAACAAATTCTGTTGAACGTTTTTTGTGAGGCTTGGTCTAAAGATTCTATGTGGCGATTTTGGTGAATTTTTATTATTTTTGTAGCCTGTGAATCTTTTTATCATGTTTAGCTTTAATATGAAATTGTGGGAAAGTATACATTTTTAGGGCAAAATTTTATAAATGCGTCTGATCCTAGAGATTAATATTCTGAAAGGATTTTGAGTTCAGGTTCATGATTTTTTACAATAGCGCCACCTTTGGGTGCATTACCACAAATGTGGGTTTATGGGTACAGGGGGTTATTGGTAACCATACCTGAAAATTTCAAGTGTTTTCGACTTACGGTTTAGGCTGCAGTATGACTTTTACAGAATTTGAGAAAAAAACAAAAACGTTACAGAAACAATAAGGGCCAAGCAGCTTCGCTGCTCGGACCCCTCATAATAATCATAATAATAATAACAATAATAAACTTGAGCAAAGTAGGCTATGTCCCAGCCTTCCAAAACAAAATCTTGTTTTAGGGTAATTTATAACGTTGGTTAAATTATTTGGGAAAGAACAGCTGATGCAGCGGTAAGAAGTTGTACTTTTAAAACAATGCATCTGCAAACACAGTACAGCAAACACATATTTTCTTAACACAGACATCGTGTACAAGCCCATAACTTTTAGGATTGATTTGATCGTGAGAAAACAAAGTTTCACCGGGAGTAAGTGTTTAAAAGAATGAATGAATGCTGGTAGGCCTAATGCTTGGCGCGTGTGTGCACCCATCTGTTTAAACACACGCAAACTAAACACGTAACGCATAATACAGTCCATAGCTATGTATATTAACTGGGGGACGCATGTATATTATGAACACAAGTCGATAACGATAATGTATACAATATTGGAAAGAAACAATGTTTGCTAATGTCGTGCCACATATCATTAAATAGACCCACAGTTGCGGCCACAGGTCTGCATATCATTTATGTGTTAAGTTCACTTTGCCGAAATGTACATAACGTAGGGCTGGGCGATATGGGCCAAAATAAATATCTCGATATTTTTTTACTATATCTCGATACACGATATATATCTCGATATATTTTGAATCTCCTCAAGAGCACATCATAAATGCTCGATTCAACCATGTCTGGCATAATGTTACGCCAGTAATAATTCTAGTATTCCTGAAATATAAGTCTGCATGTAGATTACATGAAACAACATATTGTTTAAACTCATTAGTGCTTTGTATTGGAACAATTTAGAACTTGCACATAAGAAAAGGAAAATCACAGCAAGTTAGATTTACCAACACAGCATTTATTCAAACCGTTAATTATTTATTAACTGTTTGCATAATAATTATTATATATACACTGCCAGACGACGGCTCCAATGCTATTCTTTTTCAAAACCAAATCCTCAGTTTCCATCCTTTTTTCTCTCTCTCGCTGTTCTCACTCACCGGTCGGAGGTACACACACCTACAGCAGCGCGCCGTCCAGACTACGTCACACACGCGCGTCCATGAGAATCTCGCGGACTCGCAACCGGCGGGGGGAGTGAGTGTGTTTGTGCCATTGCATGTCTTTACCTTTTGTGGAAGAGGGAGAGACGTCGGAGGCGCACAGAGCTTTTGGCCGTGATATTATACAATTATATTATATTATATACTATTATATATAGAGCTCTGGGAGTCGCAAACGGCAACAATCACTTTCTCCTCCATGCTGCAGTTCACCCCGGACTGCACTGCACTGAGTTTGACGGTTGAACGCTGATTGGCTGTTTACGTTACACATGTCACTCAGTGGCCACGCTGTTGAACGCTGATTGGCTGTCATCACGAGAAATTAAAATACATTTCAACTCGAGCGAATTTGTCGCGCCACAAATCCTCGTGAACGCGCTCGCCTGTGCACGGCGAAAGTGTGGCGCGACAAATCAAAACTTGTTGCCGGTTTTCTCTCGCGAAGAATTCGCCCGATACGCGTCTACATTCACTTTATACGTGATTTTGTCGCCCCGTCGCGTTTGGTGTGAACGCACAATGAGTATGCCGGCGGCAGCAAAAAGAAACAGATTACGTGCCAATTTGTATTCGATGTTCGCGACAGGGGCATTTTATACATCCCCTGAAGAACATCTCGTGATACATCGCATATATTCGATATATCGCGCAGCCCTAACATAACGACTCAGTGTTTCTGAAGAAGACGCTATTCCATGTGTGAAATAGGCCTATTATTTGGCCTTAAACTGAGCCATTTTAAGTTTGGAATTCATGTGGTCATGCATCAGTCTCATCGGAGACTGCAAAAGTGCTGTCAAAATATCAACTCGTCAAGTTCAAATGCGCTGGCTGCTAAGGGGATGGGAGATGGAACTAACCCTTACACAGGTCAAAAACATGAGATTACTGATAATATTACTTATATAGTAATTGGTTTGTTGCACGTTACGCCCAAATCACACCTACGGGTTTCAGACCAACCGATTTTAGATTTAGGTAGGCCGCAACAGTCATTTATCCGCCGGTATAATAGCAACAGCCCCAGAGTTCCGCCCACAAAGCTACTTGCGTTTTGCGCGTCTCACTTGCGCTTCAGACTAGTAAAAAAGGGCCCAAAATATTCAAAAGGCAAATATATGAATATATTTTGAAATAAGAATACAGTAGTCATGCACGCTTTGCCTTGTTAATTCCGGAAGAATAATATATTCTTCATGTTTGTATTCTTAATATTGTACTGTATTAAAAATTACGCGAATAAATAACGAATATATCAAAAAAAAAATACTAATATTATTTCTGTAATTGCCTATCTTTTTCAGTCGGTGCTCATCAACACAGAGAACGTGCAAATATGACGTGCAAGGTCAGAATTACTTTAATATGCTATATTAATATGCATCAATGAGTTTCAATTGAACAACATCATTGACAACAGCAAGTAAAAAACAAATGTATATTTTTTGCAGCTTGCATCTGTATATACAATGGGAATAAGTACCATTATGGGGCAACAATATACAGCACACATGATGGCGATGGGGCCTGTTTTACTGCTGTGTGTGAAGAAGGTGGACACATCAACAGGACCTTAACAATTTGTCCGTTCACTACTCCTACTCCGACAACTACAACCCAGGAACCTACAACTACAATATTTACTTTTTCAACAGCTGGTAAGAATTAATTGGATATATTTTATCATTTTGTTCTTTCTCATGGTAATATTAAAAGCACGTGAGTTTTACGTAAAAAAAAACCTAAAAGATAAAGATGACTGTATTTTCATTTTGTATTGTACTTTAAGTTGCAAAATCTGATTCATTTTCAGGAGTGATCACCTTCACCACAACAGTGCCACCAACATATTCCACCCTAACAACAATAGAACAGTCTACCACCCCAACAACTACAGAACAGCCTACCACCCCAACAACTACAGAACAGTCTACCACCCCAACAACAACTACAGAACAGTCTACCCCCCCAACTACTACAGAACAGTCTACCACCCCAACAACTACAGAACAGTCTACCACCACCACAACAACTACAGAACAGTCTACCACCCCAACTACTACAGAACAGTCTACCACCCCAACAACAACTACAGAACAGTCTACCACCACAAAAACAACTACGATACTGCCTACCACCCCAAGAACTACAGAACAGTCTACCACCCCAACAACTACAGAACAGTCTACCACCACAACAACAACTACAGAGCAGTCTACCACCCCAACAACCACAGAACAGTCTACCACCCCAACAACTACAGAACAGTCTACCACTTCAACAACAACAACAGAACAGCCTACCACCATAACAACAACAACAGAACAGCCTACGACCCCAACAACAACAGAACAGTCTACCACAGCATCAACAACAGAACAGCCACATATCAGCACTAGAACCAGTCAAGGACCAACCACCATCCCAACAACTACGGAACAGTCAACCACCCCAACAACTACGGAACAGTCCACCACCCTAACAACTACTGAACAGTCTACCACTCAAGTCAAAACAACGACCACATCGTTGACAACTACTCCTTATGTCTGCCTGGTTTGTAATTGGACAGCTTGGAATAATAATCACTACCCTGATAACAATGGAGATAACGAAACCATTGAATCAATACCACAGATAGACTTGAGCAGATGCAATTCATCTTTAGAAATACAATGCAGGGCGTCACAGTATAAGGATGTTTCTTTGGAGGCACTAGGACAAAGGGTGACATGTGACACAACAGTTGGTCTAGTTTGCCAAGCCAAGGACCAAAAACCTCCCCATTGTCACGATTATGAGATACGAGTTAAATGTTGTGAGGACCAATGTGAACAGCCTACCACCACAGCAACTACAGAACAGCCTACCACCCCAACAACTACAGAACAGTCTACCACCCCAACAACAACTACAGAACAATCTACCCCCCCAACAACTACAGAACAGTCTACCACCCCAACAACTACAGAACAGTCTACCACCACCACAACAACTACAGAACAGTCTACCACCCCAACTACTACAGAACAGTCTACCACCCCAACAACAACTACAGAACAGTCTACCACCACAAAAACAACTACGATACTGCCTACCACCCCAAGAACTACAGAACAGTCTACCACCCCAACAACTACGGAACAGTCTACCAGCACAACAACAACTACAGAGCAGTCTACCACCCCAACAACCACAGAACAGTCTACCACCCCAACAACTACAGAACAGTCACCCACCCCAACAACTACGGAACAGTCAACCACTACAACAACAACAGAACAGCCTACCACCACAACAACAACAACAGAACAGCCTACGACCCCAACAACAACAGAACAGTCTACCACAGCATCAACAACAGAACAGCCACATATCAGCACTAGAACCAGTCAAGGACCATCCACCATCCCAACAACTACGGAACAGTCTACCACCCCAACAACACCTACAGAACAGTCTACCCCTCCAACAACTACAGAACAGTCTACCACCCCAACAACTACAGAACAGTCTACCACCCCAACTACTACAGAACAGTCTACCACCACCACAACAACTACAGAACAGTCTACCACCCCAACAACAACTACAGAACAGCCTACCACCCCAACTACTACAGAACAGTCTACGACCCCAACAACAACTACAGAACAGTCTACCACCACAAAAACAACTACGATACTGCCTACCACCCCAAGAACTACAGAACAGTCTACCACCCCAACAACTACAGAACAGTCTACCACCACAACAACAACTACAGAGCAGTCTACCACCCCAACAACCACAGAACAGTCTACCACCCCAACAACTACAGAACAGTCTACCACTTCAACAACAACAACAGAACAGCCTACCACCATAACAACAACAACAGAACAGCCTACGACCCCAACAACAACAGAACAGTCTACCACAGCATCAACAACAGAACAGCCACATATCAGCACTAGAACCAGTCAAGGACCAACCACCATCCCAACAACTACGGAACAGTCAACCACACCAACAACTACGGAACAGTCCACCACCCTAACAACTACTGAACAGTCTACCACTCAAGTCAAAACAACGACCACATCGTTGACAACTACTCCTTATGTCTGCCTGGTTTGTAATTGGACAGCTTGGAATAATAATCACTACCCTGATAACAATGGAGATAACGAAACCATTGAATCAATACCACAGATAGACTTGAGCAGATGCAATTCATCTTTAGAAATACAATGCAGGGCGTCACAGTATAAGGATGTTTCTTTGGAGGCACTAGGACAAAGGGTGACATGTGACACAACAGTTGGTCTAGTTTGCCAAGCCAAGGACCAAAAACCTCCCCATTGTCACGATTATGAGATACGAGTTAAATGTTGTGAGGACCAATGTGAACAGCCTACCACCACAGCAACTACAGAACAGCCTACCACCCCAACAACTACAGAACAGTCTACCACCCCAACAACAACTACAGAACAGTCTACCCCCCCAACAACTACAGAACAGTCTACCACCCCAACAACTACAGAACAGTCTACCACCACCACAACAACTACAGAACAGTCTACCACCCCAACTACTACAGAACAGTCTACCACCCCAACAACAACTACAGAACAGTCTACCACCACAAAAACAACTACGATACTGCCTACCACCCCAAGAACTACAGAACAGTCTACCACCCCAACAACTACAGAACAGTCTACCACCACAACAACAACTACAGAGCAGTCTACCACCCCAACAACCACAGAACAGTCTACCACCCCAACAACTACAGAACAGTCTACCACAGCATCAACAACAGAACAGCCACATATCAGCACTAGAACCAGTCAAGGACCAACCACCATCCCAACAACTACGGAACAGTCAACCACCCCAACAACTACAGAACAGTCTACCACCCCAACAACAACTACGGAACAGTCTACCACCCCAACTACTACAGAACAGTCTACCACCCCAACAACAACTACAGAACAGTCTACCACCACAACAACAACTACGATACTGCCTACCACCCCAACAACTACAGAACAGCCTACCACCCCAACAACAACTACAGAACAGTCTACCACCACAACAACAACTACGATACTGCCTACCACCCCAACAACTACAGAACAGCCTACCACCCCAACAACTACAGAACAGTCTACCACCCCAACAACAACTACAGAACAGTCTACCCCTCCAACAACTACAGAACAGTCTACCACCCCAACTACTACAGAACAGTCTACCACCCCAACAACTACAGAACAGTCTACCACCACCACAACAACTACAGAACAGTCTACCACCCCAACTACTACAGAACAGTCTACCACCCCAACAACAACTACAGAACAGTCTACCACCACAAAAACAACTACGATACTGCCTACCACCCCAAGAACTACAGAACAGTCTACCACCCCAACAACTACAGAACAGTCTACCACCCCAACAACTACAGAACAGTCTACCACAACAACAACAGAACAGCCTACCACCATAACAACAACAACAGAACAGCCTACGACCCCAACAACAACAGAACAGTCTACCACAGCATCAACAACAGAACAGCCACATATCAGCACTAGAACCAGTCAAGGACCAACCACCATCCCAACAACTACGGAACAGTCAACCACCCCAACAACTACGGAACAGTCCACCACCCTAACAACTACTGAACAGTCTACCACTCAAGTCAAAACAACGACCACATCGTTGACAACTACTCCTTATGTCTGCCTGGTTTGTAATTGGACAGCTTGGAATAATAATCACTACCCTGATAACAATGGAGATAACGAAACCATTGAATCAATACCACAGATAGACTTGAGCAGATGCAATTCATCTTTAGAAATACAATGCAGGGCGTCACAGTATAAGGATGTTTCTTTGGAGGCACTAGGACAAAGGGTGACATGTGACACAACAGTTGGTCTAGTTTGCCAAGCCAAGGACCAAAAACCTCCCCATTGTCACGATTATGAGATACGAGTTAAATGTTGTGAGGACCAATGTGAACAGCCTACCACCACAGCAACTACAGAACAGCCTACCACCCCAACAACTACAGAACAGTCTACCACCCCAACAACAACTACAGAACAGTCTACCCCCCCAACAACTACAGAACAGTCTACCACCCCAACAACTACAGAACAGTCTACCACCACCACAACAACTACAGAACAGTCTACCACCCCAACTACTACAGAACAGTCTACCACCCCAACAACAACTACAGAACAGTCTACCACCACAAAAACAACTACGATACTGCCTACCACCCCAAGAACTACAGAACAGTCTACCACCCCAACAACTACAGAACAGTCTACCACCACAACAACAACTACAGAGCAGTCTACCACCCCAACAACCACAGAACAGTATACCACCCCAACAACTACAGAACAGTCTACCACTTCAACAACAACAACAGAACAGCCTACCACCATAACAACAACAACAGAACAGCCTACGACCCCAACAACAACAGAACAGTCTACCACAGCATCAACAACAGAACAGCCACATATCAGCACTAGAACCAGTCAAGGACCAACCACCATCCCAACAACTACGGAACAGTCAACCACCCCAACAACTACGGAACAGTCTACCACCCCAACTACTACAGAACAGTCTACCACCCCAACAACAACTACAGAACAGTCTACCACCACAACAACAACTACGATACTGCCTACCACCCCAACAACTACAGAACAGCCTACCACCCCAACAACTACAGAACAGTCTACCACCCCAACAACAACTACAGAACAGTCTACCCCCCCAACTACTACAGAACAGTCTACCACCCCAACAACTACAGAACAGTCTACCACCACCACAACAACTACAGAACAGTCTACCACCACCACAACAACTACAGAACAGTCTACCACCCCAACTACTACAGAACAGTCTACCACCACAAAAACAACTACGATACTGCCTACCACCCCAAGAACTACAGAACAGTCTACCACCCCAACAACTACAGAACAGTCTACCACCCCAACAACTACAGAACAGTCTACCACAACAACAACAGAACAGCCTACCACCATAACAACAACAACAGAACAGCCTACGACCCCAACAACAACAGAACAGTCTACCACAGCATCAACAACAGAACAGCCACATATCAGCACTAGAACCAGTCAAGGACCAACCACCATCCCAACAACTACGGAACAGTCAACCACCCCAACAACTACGGAACAGTCCACCACCCTAACAACTACTGAACAGTCTACCACTCAAGTCAAAACAACGACCACATCGTTGACAACTACTCCTTATGTCTGCCTGGTTTGTAATTGGACAGCTTGGAATAATAATCACTACCCTGATAACAATGGAGATAACGAAACCATTGAATCAATACCACAGATAGACTTGAGCAGATGCAATTCATCTTTAGAAATACAATGCAGGGCGTCACAGTATAAGGATGTTTCTTTGGAGGCACTAGGACAAAGGGTGACATGTGACACAACAGTTGGTCTAGTTTGCCAAGCCAAGGACCAAAAACCTCCCCATTGTCACGATTATGAGATACGAGTTAAATGTTGTGAGGACCAATGTGAACAGCCTACCACCACAGCAACTACAGAACAGCCTACCACCCCAACAACTACAGAACAGTCTACCACCCCAACAACAACTACAGAACAGTCTACCCCCCCAACAACTACAGAACAGTCTACCACCCCAACAACTACAGAACAGTCTACCACCACCACAACAACTACAGAACAGTCTACCACCCCAACTACTACAGAACAGTCTACCACCCCAACAACAACTACAGAACAGTCTACCACCACAAAAACAACTACGATACTGCCTACCACCCCAAGAACTACAGAACAGTCTACCACCCCAACAACTACAGAACAGTCTACCACCCCAACAACAACTACAGAGCAGTCTACCACCCCAACAACAACAGAACAGCCTACCACCATAACAACAACAACAGAACAGCCTACGACCCCAACAACAACAGAACAGTCTACCACAGCATCAACAACAGAACAGCCACATATCAGCACTAGAACCAGTCAAGGACCAACCACCATCCCAACAACTACGGAACAGTCCACCACCCCAACAACTACGGAACAGTCTACCACCCCAACAACAACTACAGAACAGTCTACCACCACAACAACTACAGAACAGTCTACCACCCCAACAACAACTACAGAACAGTCTACCACCACAACAACAACTACGATACTGCCTACCACCCCAACAACTACAGAACAGCCTACCACCCCAACAACTACAGAACAGTCTACCACCACAACAACAACTACGATACTGCCTACCACCCCAACAACTACAGAACAGCCTACCACCCCAACAACTACAGAACAGTCTACCACCACAACAACAACTACAGAACAGTCTACCACCCCAACAACAACTACAGAACAGTCTACCCCCCCAACTACTACAGAACAGTCTACCACCTCAACAACTACAGAACAGTCTACCACCACAACAACAACTACAGAACAGTCTACCACCACCACAACAACTACAGAACAGTCTACCACCCCACCTACTACAGAACAGTCTACCACCCCAACAACAACTACAGAGGAGTCTACCACCACAAAAACAACTACGATACTGCCTACCACCCCAAGAACTACAGAACAGTCTACCACCCCAACAACTACAGAACAGTCTACCACCACCACAACAACAACTACAGAGCAGTCTACCACCCCAACAACCACAGAACAGTCTACCACCCCAACAACTACAGAACAGTCTACCACTTCAACAACAACAACAGAACAGCCTACCACCATAACAACAACAACAACAGAACAGCCTACGACCCCAACAACCACAGAACAGTCTACCCCCCCAACAACTACAGAACAGTCTACCACTTCAACAACAACAACAACAGAACAGCCTACCACCATAACAACAACAACAGAACAGCCTACGACCCCAACAACAACAGAACAGTCTACCACAGCATCAACAACAGAACAGCCACATATCAGCACTAGAACCAGTCAAGGACCAACCACCATCCCAACAACTACGGAACAGTCAACCACTACAATAACAACAGAACAGCCTACCACCGCAACAACAACAACAACAGAACAGCCTACGACCCCAACAACAACAGAACAGTTTACCACAGCATCAACAACAGAACGGCCACATATCAGCACTAGAACCAGTCAAGGACCATCCACCACCCCAACAACTACGGAACAGTCTACCACCCCAACGACAACTACAGAACAGTCTACCACCCAAACAACTACAGAACAGTCTACCACCACAACAACAACTACAGAACAGTCTACTCCCCCAACAACTACAGAACAGTCTACCACCCCAACAACAACTACAGAACAGTCTACCACCACAACAACAACTACAGAACAGTCTACCACCCCAACTACTACAGAACAGTCTACCACCCCAACAACAACTACAGAACAGTCTACCACCACAACAACAACTACGATACTGCCTACCACCCCAACAACTACAGAACAGTCTACCAGCCCAACAACTACAGAACAGTCTACCACCACAACAACAACTACAGAGCAGTCTACCACCCCAACAACCACAGAACAGTCTACCACCACAACAACAACTACAGAACAGTCTACCACCCCAACAACTACAGAACAGCCTACCACCCCAACAACTACAGAACAGCCTACCACCACAACAACTTCAGAATCTGTAGTCACAGGTCCAGAATCTACAACGACTTTTTTCTCTGTTAGTACGCAGGGTTTACTAACATGTTTTTGCAAGTACATGAATCAATCTTTCCCTCCTGGTAAGAAATATTGTTTAAATTAAATGCAAAGCCTTTTATCTTTCTTGGTTTCTCAGTCATTATCCTGTTGTGTTTGTGTAACGCAATGTGTTTGTATATCCTAATGTTAGATACTTACATCTACAATAAGACCGATGGAAGCGGTTGGTGCTTCACGTCCTTCTGCAATGTGACATGTCATGTTGAGAAGCATGCCACGCTATGTATTTCCACCACTCCTCCTCCTCCTCCAACCACAACCAGTCCTTCTCCTTCAGCCACAACCAGCCAGAGCACCACTGAAGAAAATACCTCATTTACAACGCCTCCTCCGAAGAACTGTGACTTTCTTACACCTCCCAGAAAGGTAAGGTCATGGAATCTAAATCAAATTGAAGGAATATTAATTCACCAACATACGTTAACTAATGACATTTATGGAAAATATACAGCATTTCCTGACATAATTTAAGACACAATTACTGTTGACCAATCCCGGTTCATATTGATGAAGTTAAAGTCTCATGTTCTCCTTAACAGCATGGGGAGTCCTGGAGGTCTGAAAAAAACTGTTACACTGATACATGTAAAATTGGACAAATACAACGTGTACACGTAGACTGTCCGCCCGCCGTTAGACCTGTGTGCGTAAACGGCTACCAACCAAAGAAGATTTACGACCACAGTGGCTGTTGTTTCCAATATCATTGCAAATGTAAGTTTAAAATATCATAGCAGCTCAAAGAGTATATTTTATTTTGCTTTGTTTTTGATGTAATTCTCGTTGCATTGTCTTTTTCACAGGTGAATGCTTGGGCTGGGGTGATCCTCATTACATCACATTTGATGGGAAATATTACAGTTTTCAGGAAAACTGCACATATGTTTTGGTGAAGGAAATTGTTCCGCGTCACAATTTTACCATAGTTGTCGACAATGAAAATTGTGGTACCAATACTCGAATGGCAACTTGTACTCACTCAATGACTGTGTTTTACAAAACGTACGAGATCGTCCTCACACAGGAGAGGTCCCAAAAGACTGTGAACATGGTAATAAGGCTAATATTAATATTGAGATCATTATCATAACTATTAAAAATATCTGATCCCTATGCATAAATTTGTTATTGTTATGATTTATGGAGTGTTGAAATGATTGATGGATTTTTCGTCTTCAAGGTACATCTGAATGGAAGACAAGTATTCCCACCTTTTTCAAACAATGACTTTGACATCAGAAGCACTGTTATCCAAATTACAGTGGAAATACCAGAGATTGAGGCGATTGTGTGGTTCAAAGGGCTGTCTTTCTCCGTTGACCTGCCCTATTCTCACTTCCACAACAATACAGAGGGGCAGTGCGGTGAGATGACAACTGCCTGGTCCTTTGATTCATATTATTGTAAAATAAACTTTCAAAGGAATGACACTAATATCTGCATTTGTTTTTCAGGTACCTGTGACAATGACCAAACAAATGATTGCAGACTTAGGAATGGCGAGACTCATCCCTCGTGTTATGAGATGGCTGCGGATTGGAAAATAGAAGACAATAATAAACCGTATTGTAATGTCCCACCGACCCTCAACCCAACCACTCCAACACCTACACCTACTTGGTCAACTTCTACTACTTTGTCAAACAATTGCCCATCTGTGTTATGTGAAATTATCAAGAGCAGGTAATAAAAACACTGTAAATTATATTTTGAAGCATAATTATTTTTTGGAAAATAAACATTTACCCTTTTGAAATGGGTTCATAACATAATTCATAACAATGCTATTGTTTTTTTCCTTTTTCAATTAAGCATCTTTGAGGAGTGCCATAAATTATTGTCCCCAAATCCTTTCTACCTTGCCTGTCAATATGATGTTTGCCATACGAAAGTTGAAGGCGGCTGCGCTAGTTTGGAGATGTACGCAGAATTGTGTGCATCAGAAATGGTCTGCATAGACTGGAGACCTTCTACAAGTGGAATGTGTGGTATGAGGATTTGTTTAAGTTATTAACGCTGTGTGCACTGGAAGCCTTTCTGCTGAATTACATTGAAACTAACCATTTCTTTTAACTCCCTCTGTTATGGTAGAATATCCATGTTCAGCCAATAAGGTCTACAACGCATGTGGTCCAGCTATTTTCCCAACATGTGATTCAAGGTAAGGCCACATTCGCTAATCTAATTAGCAATTAACACTCCCAATGTTCAAATGTCTACACGATAAATAGTAAATGAATTATTTGCATTTGTTATTTGTATTTTTATGTAAAATGGTTGCATGTCATATTATGTATTACATTGAACTGTATTATGATTGCAGTGTCCAGCACAATCATGCCGTCCATTTCATATTCATAAAGAAAGCAATATTAACATATTTTCAGCTAAATATGTATATATTTTCTTCTATCACAGATACAATCAGAAATTTGTGGATCGATGCAAAGGAGACCCCAGTCTTGTCGATCCCAGTTGTAATATTCCCACAGAGGGGTGCTTCTGTCCCGAAGGGACCACCCATTATGGAACAAACTCTGAGGCCTGTGTGGTATCCTGTGAGAAAAAATTAATATAAAGTTGAACTATCAGAAATAACGATGTTAAGTTCACCTAACCTCACTCATGTTAATTCAAGATAAGTGACGTTTCTTCCCTTTTGTTTTCCAAGGTTGTTCCGGGCCCGATGGCCAACCCAAAAAGGTACAAATTAAATAAAAGATTTATCCTAAAGCCTTATTTAGATGAAATGGTGAAATTATTAGGTATTGAGATTATATGCGTCTCTCTACTCTTTGCACATTCATAATTGTCTGTCCCACAGCTTGGAGAGAAGTGGCAAACTGGTTGCCAGGAGTGTGTCTGTAGTCAGAACACCTATGAGGTTCAGTGTGTCAACATCACTTGTGAGGTGCAAGAGCCTGTGCCCTGCGACCAGCCGGGGGAGGAGCTTGTGACGATCAGTGTGGACTGCTGTGACGTGTTCGAGTGTCGTGAGTGGTCCATTCAAAGCTATTTCCTGCCGCTATGGATGCATAGAGATTAATGGTGTGATCCAGATGCCTCGGACACAAAGGCCCCACTTGGTCGAGCCCCCTCGGAATTCTCAGAGTATACCGAGTTCAGTGATGACTCTCTCAACAAAAATGGCTGCGCACCTAAAGAGATTTATTTTCTTTGTATTTGTACTACGTTGGTCATTATCGTCGATTTTAAATGTTCTCACACACCTGATTACATTGCTACTGTATTTCGGTCACCAATTTATGCATTGCACGGTCTTGCTGTGCGTTTGCTTTTCGAGCTGGTTTGCTAAAGAGGCTAATGTAGCTAACAATAAAGAACAACTAGCCAATGTCACGACACAACCACAAAGACGAACTATACGCTATAAAGGCCGTAAATCCAGATGCCTCGGACACCAGCCTTTCGAACAAACAACACAACTTTACATTGTCTTGCACGCACAGCAAGACCGTGCAATGCATAAATTGGTGACCGAAATAAAGTAGCAATGTAATCAGGTGTGTGAGAACGTTTAAAATCGACATTTAAATGACCAACGTGGTACAAATACAAAGAAAATAAATCTATTTACGGGCGCAGCCATTTTTGTTGAGAGCGTCATAACTGAATCGGTAGAATTTCGAGGGGGCTCAACCAAAAGGGGACGTGCCTCTGTGAAATGCCGCAAGAAAGCTGGGAGAGTCCCCAATTTCCAACTCGGAAGGCTGGTGTCTGAGGCATCTAGATCACACCATAAGTACACAGTACTCGATTGTAAATAAAACAAATGTTTTGATCATATGAGTAAGCTAAACGCACATAGGGACCATTATTTCCGTATCATCCAAGATACCTCATTGAAAGTCATCATTTTACACTTTTCACTTACACTGATGAGTTCATCCCGGAACAGTCAACCTGATCAAAATTGTCTTTCTGTCTGTCTGTATTGTACGTCCGTCCCAACAGGTTGTAATGTGAAACTCTGTGTGATGCCAACTCTCCATTGTGCGCTTGGATTTGTGCCTGTGATGAGTTCATTCAATGAAACATGCTGCCCCAATTATAATTGTGGTAAGATTGTTTTATGAGGTCATTTTCTTGAGAAATGTCATGATATGATACATGACTAATTCTCCATTGTTATTACATCATCATAAATTACATTTACAAGAAGACCTTTTGACAACATGAATATGTTTTAATTATTATTTCTTTAGTACCCACACCAAACTGTGTCTACAATGACACATTGTACAAGGTAAGAATTTTCATTTTTAATTGAAGACAGATTAGACCTATGATTTAGTCCCTTTGCATATATAACAGCAATCTTAGTCAGCAATTAATTATCTTGGTAAATCACCCATGAGCAAGTTGGATGGTATTATGTCTGTTTGAGCGTGACTTTTTATTAACATCGCTACATTTATCCGATTTATGCATTATGCGGTCCAATATATTATATAGGTCAGTGACGCTGCCTCCTGCTTTCTAGTAAAAACAATAGAGAAATAACCATAATTTCACAGCCAGGCGCTGCATTCTTCAAATCCCCGTGTGAGCACTGCTACTGTCAAGACGCTATTGATCCAACCAGCAAGCTGAAAGCCGTAGCCTGCTCCACAACTGATTGCGACCTTCAGTGTCCACTGGTAATATAAGTCTAATATTTGTATGATAAATATGCATACATCAGCATGAATGTTTTATAGCGATAAGACAAATCCTATTTCTTTTTTATGATCTTTTGTATAACCAATGCATGAATGAATCACGTACACATATCCATTGTCTCTCCTTTACTCTTTTTGAAACAGTAACTCAAATAATCACTATTGTAAATGCTTTACTATCTATAGTGTATTACATTAAATTCCTATCTATGACGACTGTATACAAATGGGGCTAGAGACAGCATCAGTAAATATTGATTTACCGATGCTTGGATTGGTATTTTATATATATATAACAACTATTTATTTGTTTATAATAATACAAATTGTTCTTTTTTTGTGTATTTTCATCAAAAAGGGGTCAGTTTATGAAAGTGTGGCAGACCAATGTTGTGGAACATGTAAAAGGACGAATTGTGTGGTTGAGCTTCCAGATAACTCCACTCAAATCGTAGCGGTAAGTTCAGCACGTACAAAATAGGGCTCCATGCTTCAAATCTTTAAACTTAAGCAATTGGATTGACACAATTCTTCCTGCTCTTTATCTTTCGTAGCCTTCCACAACCTGGTCACCTCCAGGCAATAACTGCACCAAGTATGAGTGTGTCCAGCCGGGGTTGAGCCTGATTGAGACAAACGTTCAGTGTGCTGACTTTGACCCAGAGAACTGCATTCCTGTGAGTATATGAAGTGTAATATCTTTCTATTTTAACAATATAAAACATACGTCAAACTTTTTCTCATGGATAATAATAATTACACACACACACACACACACACACACACACACACACACACACACACACACACACATATATATACATATATATATATATATATATATATATATATATATATATATATACTGAAATAGCATTACTTAATACAGGAAGACATAATATTTTTTTCATCAGCAAACAACGTACATCTCACAACGTAATTTTACATTTATTAATGTTTTAGGGAACGGAGAGAAGTGAAAAAGATGGCTGCTGCAAAACATGTAGGTTAAATACTTTAGTCTAAGTATCCATTGTAAAATGAATACCATTAATCCAGCTGTTGAATATTCACCAACATTGGTCAAACTATTTCTGCTTTATTTCCAGGCACTCCCATTTACAGTTGCAAAATGAAGAAAAACACCACCTATCTTCATATTGAAGACTGCCAATCCACGGTGCAAGTGGAGATTACAGCCTGCCAGGGATCCTGCGGAACCTCCTCAATGTAGGAATTAAATTACCTTTTTAACAGAGGAATATTCGTCTGTGATTCTGTTCTATCGATGGACTTAAGTTTATGAAAACGTTTTGATAGAAACTCCATTTGGTGTGAATTAAACCTGCTGTCCAATTGTTTCTCTGTAAAGGTATTCAGAGGAGAATAATGCCTTTGTGCACACGTGTACCTGTTGTCAAGAAGTTTCTACCATCACGAAGCAGGTGGAGGTGACCTGTTCCGACGGCCAGAAGAAAACAAAGTCCTACGTTTCTATTGACAAGTGTGGTTGTAATGAAACTCAGTGTCTCTAATGGAATGAAACCACAATACAAACATCATTCTTTGGTTTTCAGTCATTATTATGCTTCTATTCTAGTTAGGAAACCTTAATTTCCCCCTAAACCATTGAAAATACCCTTGCGTATTGGGTAATACTCAATGTCTTTTGAGTCATTTAAACTTTTTTTGACTAACAATATAATTACAAATGACATAGTCTGTGTAAATGTAAACTGACCTTTCTTTTACATTGTCTTTCATAGGTTTTAGATCAACTTTTTGTCATGGAAATTACAAAAGGTATCTGGTTGTTTGGGATGTTTGTCTGTGTTTCAAACTGCTATCATTAAAAAAACTTTGATCAACCATTATATTTGTTCTTATTTACTATATATCCATGTTTGCAGTAGCGGATTTAGCAAATTGGGGGCCCAAGGCGAAGATTTGTATGGGGCCCACCTCGTCCGGTCTTTAAAAGAGAACAGAGAAAAAAAAATTACAGACTGAATGGATAGGCAGGCAAAGCTAATCTACGCAGAAGTAAAGGTTGGCGATGAGAGAATAAATCTTCCCCTTTAAACCCTGCAAACACTTCTTTCCTCCAAAATGAAGATGTAAAGCAGAGAACACACAAAGTGTAGCACTACACAAACTAATAGTCACGATGGAACCCAAAAGAGAATAAGGTTTGAGATAACACCTGTCTTTGCCAAAATACCAGGAAAATCACCACTGTTTATTGACAGTGGTTAAGATCAAATCAATATCAATAATATAGCTGCATGCAGCAATGTGGGTGTCAAGCATAATGGGACTGGATAAGCTAATTCTGCCGGACGGACGTAATCGGCTGGGTGGCTAGATGCCGATCGTATCGGTAATCGGTAAACTAACTCTGCTGGACGGACGTAATCAACTGGTTGGCTACATGACGACCTTCTCGGTAATCTACAAACCAAACTAATTCTGCCGGACGGAGGTAATTGGCTAGGTGGCTACATGACGACCGTATCGGTAGGGATGGGAATTGATAAGAATTTCACGATTCCGATTCCGCTTATCGATCGGATTCCTTATCGATTCTCATTGGGTGAGAAAATAAGTACAAATGTGTTTGTTTGTATTAAATCTCTTTAATATCTGATCAGAAGTGCGTCTAGTATTAGGAAATTGTACATTTTCAAATCAATTGGTCTAGACAAAAAAAAAATATGTTTGGCTTTTTAAGCCTAAATGTACGACGGAGTATTAGGGCCACACGTGAAGAAAATAAATATTTAAAATATTTAAATATTAAAGTCGACACGTCGACTTTAAAGTCAACATGTGGACATTAAACTCGAAATGTCGAGAATAAAGTTGAAATCTCATGTCGACTTTAATCTCGACGTGTCGACTTTAAACTCGAAATGTCGAAAATAAAGTGGAAACATCATATCGACTTTAATCTCGACCTGTCCATTTTCCGTTCCTCTGTCAGGTCAGCACGCAGACGCTCCGGGCATCCTCCCAAGCGTGCAGCGGATGACACGAAGTAGTCTGAAATAATCCTGGGGTCATTGTTTGCGGCGTAGGCCTCCATCCAAACAATATAGCGACTAAAACCTTCAATGCAACCACTGATGGAAATGCCGTATGGCTTTAGTTTATCGTACGCATCCATATGCCAGAGTGCATTTCGGACCTTTGCTGTGATATTGCCTGCGCCTCAGACGCCGGGCACGCCTTTGCTCCACAGCCTCAGGATCAAGCAACTTGATCAATTGTCTTACTGTATTTTGCGACGCAACACAACCTTTATGTATTGCACGGAGGTGCAACCATCTGTATCTTTGCATCTGCCCATTTCCCATGTTCAACCCGATTCTGAAATACAATTTTGCCAAATTATCTACACAAGCCATTGGATTCAGTGCAGGCCCTTGGAGCGGTTGCTATCCCTCCCAACTAATTTCAACTGTATTCTAGACATTTCGAGTTGAATGTCGACTTTAATCTCGACATGTTGAGATTAAATTCGACATGACATTTCAACTTTATTCTCGACATTTCGAGTTTAATGTCGACATGTTGACGTTAAAATCGACGCGTCGACTTTAATCTTTTCACGGCAAAAAATAAATAAATCTTCATGTGTGGCCCTAATACTCCGTCGTACAAATGCCATCATTATGTGCCGGAAAACTAAAAACACAGACTGAAAACAGTCAAGTAAGAGCTTGTGCCTTTTGGAATGCTAACAGTGCTCATTTGCATTCAACTTGTATCAAAATTCAACTGACATAAACGACATGAATCATTGATTAGACAGAGATTTATTAGATGGGCCTACTTAATAAACCGTTGGAACACACAAGACCGGAAACCATAGCAACGCCGGTAAACAAACCCCGAGAAGCCCAATCCCTATGAGAGCTCCCCACGCTACGGCCATCCGGAGGCGACAGAGCTGTTGGCCGTGATTATATATTATATTATATTATATTATATACTATTATATATAGAGTCGCTAACTGCAACAATCACTTTCTCCTCCATGCCGCAGTTCACCCCGGACTGCACTGCACTGAGTTTGACAGTTGAACGCTGATTGGCTGTTACGTTTCACATGTCACTCAGTTGTCATGCTGTTGAACGCTGATTGGCTGTCATCACGACAAAAACCTCTCGCCGGTTCTCTCTCGCGAAAAATTCGCCCGATACGCGTCTCTACGTTCACTTTGTATGGGATCTTGTCGCCCCGTCGCGTTTGGTGTGAACGCACAATGCGATTCTTCCTCGGCGGCGCCAACAAAGCAGCGTGTGTGTGACGTCACGACGCATTTGCTGCGACCGGAACCGATAAGCGGAATCGTTAAGCAGGCTTGCTAATGATTCCAAGGAATCGGTCGACTCGGCACCGGTTCTGAACAAGAACCGGTGCTCGATTCCCATCCAAGAATTGCAGTTTATATTGTAAGTGGGCGGAATGGTAAATAAAGTCATTGTTGTTTGACGTCCCCCTGAGGTCAAAGGTCACCAAATTGTTTGACTGTCCCCAGAATGATGTCATGAGTCTATGTAGCAAATTTGGCTATGATATGCTAAAGAGTTGCTGAGAACAGGCTTACTCCCTGTTAGGCGGCTTTGCCGTCAAACGGTTTTGAATTAGAAAAAGCTGTTTGGCACGTTTGTTCGGCTTGGTCTGAAAATCAAATATGGCAAGTTTCACGATGATTGGACAACATTTTTGGCCTGTGGATATGTAATGTTGATATTGGCCACTTTCAACATGGCGGCCAGGCTTTGCCGACAAGTTTGATTGTCTGTCACGGCCAAACGGTTTGGAATTAGAAAAAGCTGTTTGGCACGGTTTTTCAGTTTGGTCTGAAGATTAAATATGGCAAGTTTTATGATGATTGGACATCATCTAGCAAGTTTGCCTATGATATGTTAAAGAGTTGCTGAGAACAGGCTTACTTCCTGTTTGGCGGCTTTGCCGTCAAGTTTGAATGGCTGTCACGGCCAAACGGTTTTGAATTAGAAAATGCTGTTTGGCACATTTCTTCGACTTGGTCTGAAGATCATATAGGGCAAGTTTCATTATGATTGGAAATTGTCTGTGGCATTTTGATATGTAATGTTGATTTTGACAACTTTCAACATGGTGGCCAATTTCTGATGTTCCAATGGGAAATATTTAATAAGCTATATGGGACAGTCTGAAAGTATCACCAGACATTGAAAATAAGAGTGAAATATACTCAGGTGAAGAGAGGAGTTAAAACATGTCTTTGTTAATTATAGCGCCCCCTAGAAGTCAATGGTCACCAAATTCATTGAGTGTCCCCGCGATGCCGTCCTGGGTCTATGTACCAAGGATGGTTATGATATGTCAAAGGGCTGCTGAGATATTGGCGTATTCATGGTTTTTATGGCAAATTTGATTGGCTGTCGCAGATTTTCCGCGATAAAAAATTCATTAGGTATACAGAGAGGTTGGATAGTATCACCAGATTTTGAAAATTTGTTTGAAATATACTCCTGTGAAGAGAGAGGTGTTAAAACACATCAACATTAAAAACAGCGCCCCCTAGAGGTCAAAGGTCACCAAATTCATTGAGATTCAACATGATGAGGTCATGGGTCTATGTACCATGTTTGGTTATGATATGTCAAAGGGCTGCTGAGAAATCAGCTTAATTACGATTATTTTCGCCTGTCGCCAATCGGATTGGAATTTGAATATGCAGTCAAGTGTTTTTTATCAAGCACAGGCTTAAGATCAAATTTGCCAAGATTCGAGATGATTGGGCAAAATTTGTGGTAGTAGAGGCATTTTGACGGTTTTGGACATAAACCAAGATGGCAGAAAATCCATCATGGCGCAAAATGACGTCATAGGATGCGGTGAACTCGGCTTGGTTCAAGGAATCCAATGATACCTGGGGGGTATACCACGAACCTCGCTGAACATACCCAGGCTTTCTTGGGAAAACTTGGCTCGACAGAGCCGCAACTCGCAATCAGAGTTAAATGGTACCACGACACTCACTTTAGATTCAATTAGTTTAACAAGGTTTTTTTATCACATAAAAGGGGCGTTTCTCGCGTGATTTGACTCACCCTTATGCAAAATAAATCGCACGAGAGCGGTGTATTTCATCCAAGGCGAGCAGTGTATTATTATGAACTCCTACGAGGAATTTCGCAACTTTTCACCAAGCGGTTCTATGGGCTGCCATAGACTCCCATGGAAAGATAATAATGATAAGAAACAGTACGAAAACAATAGGTTGTCTCGCAACTACGTTGCTTGACACCCAATTAGAAACAGTACGAAAACAATAGGTTGTCTCGCAACTACGTTGCTTGACACCCAATAACCAGCAAGACAAGTATTAAGGGTAAACCCCTACAAAGTCATATACTTAGCAAAACATCACAAACGGCCATATACTTAGCAAATAAAAATTGCCAAGATGAATAATTTACTTTGCATGTGTGAGTGGGGTTGCAATTTGCATTGCACTTGAGATTGACATTTTAATCATTCTACAAACAAAGCGATGTACAAGATACAAGATATATATTGACATTGAACATTTCAAACAAACCTATGTATTTATGTAACGGTAAGATAAAATGCTTTGTGAATACGGCCCCAGGTCCTTCCCTGGAGTAGTCTGTTTAGCAGATATAATGGCTTTCCTCAACTCAAACATAGTAAGAGGCAGATCCAATGGGTTTTCTGAACTTTCCTTCATAACTAAGATGGTTGGGTGCTCTCTTAAAATGTTGCTTCTAATTGCCCTAGCCTCTTTAGTCAGGTTTTTAAAACTGTGCACCTTCCTAAATGTTTGTGCTAAAAGTTCAGCTTTTCCAGATTATTAATGGCTACTGTATCTCCACTATTCAAGACTGATAACTCATCATTTCTTCTAATCCCTCCCATTCTTCTTATCAAGCCCCACACATCAGACAGCTTCACAGACCTTCCTATACTATTACAGTATTCCCTCCAAACATTACGCTTTCTTGCTTTAATTGTTTTCCTAACAACTGCCAGAGCGCTCTTATATTCTATTAGAGTGTGTTGAGAATGGCACTTTTTAAGATCCTTAAAAGCTTTATTTCTTGCCTCGACTGTTTTACTGCAATCCTTATTCCACCAAGGAACATTCTTACCTCTCTTATTCCCTTTGACTTTAGGTATGGATTCCTCAGCTGTCTTTATAGTTTCATCAACCAATACATTATTAAATTCATCAACATCTATTTCTTCCATCTTCCTTAGTTTAAGGCATCTTATTGCATAACATTTGAAAAATGTCCTAGTTTGCATTTTCCATCCTGGTACTATTTTAATCTTTTCATGGCACACTTGTGATCCTGTTTTAATTCAAACTGGATAATGATCAATACCAATTGTAGTTTTCTTCAACACCTTCCATGAACTGGAACCTGCTGGCGTACTGGATAAGAATGTCAAATCAATGACTGACTCTGTGTTGCTGACACCATTTTATCTAGTGCCTTCCCCATTGTTAATACACACCAAACACTTACTGTCAATAAACTCTTCAATTATATTACCATTTGAGTCTGTGTGATGACTGCCCCAAAGCAAATGGTGTGAGTTAAAATCCCAACACCAAAACATATTACCTTGTGCTGGCTCTAAAATGTTTTCTAAAATACTTTCATCTACCTTCCCACATGGATTATAATAGTTCACTATATTTACTGGGCCATTTTCAGTCCATACCCTAGTCACAATTGACTCATGATTCTTGTTGACCCCAAGAACTTTGTAGCTGATTCCATTTTGGATAAACGCTGCAACTCCTCCCCCTCTTCCTCTTCCTCTATCCCTTCTGATTGCAGAAGGGATAGATGCATGATGATACAATCTAAGTCAGGCTTCAAGCAAGTTTCCTGCACACTAATTATGTTAGGTTTTTCCATTAACTTATCAATGTATTTCTTGAACACTTGGCCATTAGCAATCAAGCTTCTGGCATTCCACTGTAATATTATTAAAAGCATTAAACTAATCATAGCTTGACATATCTTGAGAAGACTTGACTATCCATGTTTAGATTGTCTCTGACTGTTTCCCAAAGTAATCCTTTTATACCCAGGTACTTTTCAGCTGACCTCACAATTATCTTGATTCTTTCCATTAGACTCTGAGTCTGAGCTGAACAATTAATAATCTCTGCCATAAAGAGCACAAAGTCGCTCTTATTGATAGCTAGACCCCTTCCCTTTCCAACTTATTACACCCCTCACAGTCATTAGTGGATTTGTCATGATCACCTTCTCTGCGTTCATTTTGTTTCAGCACTGGTGAAATTCTAGGAACTTTCTTTACGGCTTCTAAAACCTTGGGAAACTTTCTGCACCTCTTTAGCTCGTTTGCTGAACTCGCAACCTTGATAGGCTGCACTATGCTCACCACCGCAGTTACAGCATCGTTTGTGATCTTTATCACAGTCCTCGTACTTGTGTTCACCACCACACTTACTACACCTCACCTTGCCCTTGCATACAGCTGACATGCCCATATCTTTGGCATTTGTAACACCGAAGAGGTGGAGGGATGAATAGTTTGACATCATAACACATGAATCCAATAAACACTGTCTGGTAGTTCTTTCTCTTCAAAAGTAATCATTACAGATAGGCTATCACAGATTTCAAAGTTTCTCTTAGTCTGAAGATGCTTGATTGCATTCACTTTAACTTTCTTGATTTTATCCTTCAGCATTACAGTCATATCAGTTGGAATTCCTGTAATGACACCTCTGGTGAGTTTTTTATCATTAGCCCTTGAACACTCTACAGCCTTTCCATTTATTTTTTGTACCTTTAACGCTTTCTCACATTGCTTGGGACTGCTACAGATGAGTAACAATTGTCCACTCCGCAAAACCTTTGAGCTCCGTACCTCTCCCATTTCCTTGTTTAGACCCTTCGTGAGTTGGATTGGATTCCACTCTTTAAAAGTGGCACCCGCCTGCATCAACTTGATAAAGACTTTGTAATTTACCCTTTTATACCCTTCTGAGTCAGATCTAGAGTCCACAGTGTCAGACTATTTCCTCTTTTTCTTTTTAATCCTAAATTCCCACACCTTGCTCTGATGAGCATTGGATCCACTCAAACTCAACAAGCCCTCTCTCATTTCCCATCTCCTGACCAGTCACCCCAGTCAAAATAACTGTTGTGATAGCTGAATTATGCAAGTAGGTTTATCTGCAGCCGGAGCCACTTTCCAAACACGCCCATTGCTCTGCCAGACACGCCCACCGGCCAAACACGCCCATTGCCAAACACGCCCATGGCTCGTTCTATGGTGGCCATCATGGGGGAAAACAAACAGCGCCACAGCGCTCCATTCACTTTGCACAGCGCTCCATTCACTTTGTATAGAATGCTAACAAACTTAATAAAAACTTAATAAAACATGCCTTTCACAAATACACGTTACTGTGTTTGAAGCCACGACTTTTGTCTGTATATACAAGCTGTTTGTGTTAAAAAATTATCCACCCATTGACATCTTAAATGTCCACTTTCTGTCTCAGTGATGGATTAAAAACGCGACTTGTTGAGACCATGGACCTATGGTTTAGACCTGCTGCAAACGGTACCGACCCCGAAGTCCCTTCCCATGAATGGACCTGAGTCCCTGCCCCATACCCAAATACCTCTACTACACATATAGGGGTCTCAAAGTTTTCCTCCACTTTTGTCATGTAGGCTACTGATCCTGGTGCCTCTCTTCTTATCCACCGTTTCTTTCGTAAGGGATCACATCTTTTTCTTAGGTTTACAAACCGTTTTAATATTCGAATAACTTTTACTGAGTGTGCAGCTTAACACACAACAGCTTTTAGGAATGTTGTGGATCAAGCTGGATCATGAACTCAGACGCAAAGAGCATCTCCTCTCCTTCTCCTTAGGGAAAGCCACATAGCCTCTGTTAAAAGCATTTTTTTCTTATTTTTGTAAGCTTTGTAAAAATCTCATGCTTAAGACATTTCAGACTATTTCTATCTAGAAAAGAAATAAAAGAAAACCAGTGGCAACAGAGAATCAGTACTTGGACCCTTATTATTGTATTGAAAAGCTCCCAATAAATCCAAAAATGTGTGTTTCGTAAACCACAACTCGAACATTGTGATGATACATATTGGCTAAAGGTGAAGACAAAGGTGAAAAGTATTTTAATTATTAAAGCCTGTACCAATAAATGACTTAACGGTTGGTTAAATGAGAGATGTGTCTTCTTTGAAGCTGAATCCATCTTTGTCCATGGTAACTCACATCAGTACAGCTCTGATGGTGGACATTGTCTTTGTATGCAATTAACTTTATACTAACCATCTCCTTAGAAGGAAAGCTGTAAGGCCTCTTATTGTAAGCATGGTCCTCATCAGAGTCCAATGGCATCTGTAAACCAAACATCATTATTGCGCCATCATGTTTAATATGCAAATATTTACCATTTGAAAAAGCGATCCAGGTTAGATTCAGAATGACACAGTACCAAACTAAACCTACTGCAGGAGCCATAAAGATACATGAAGTACTTAGCACTGACCACTGTGCAGCTGGAAAGTGTCCTTTTTCGTTTCTTTTTCCGAAGACAGGTGTGACATTGTCTTGGACGGTTGATTTTCCTTCCTCAGGAAAGTGGGCGAACTTCCTCCCATACCTAAAATTAAAACACCAGGGGCCGTATTCACAAAGCATTTTATCTTACCGCTAGGAATGCTCCTAACTCGCGCTAAAACATTTTACGTAGGAGTTTTTTCTTAAAAGTTATTCACAAAGCCGCTGAGACCTACTCTTACTAAGGATGAATCACTAAGAGTGAACTAATAGTGACACACCGTTGTTATGGATTACGTCGATTCTCGTGCACGAGAATCGACGTAGAGAGAGAGAGAAAACAATAAAACATGAAAGACATGAAACCGACGTTTCATCTGCCCAATTCCTCTGTCCACAAAATTTCGTGTATGGTTGTGTGCTCTAACATATATGGAGGAAAACAGTAAACAATAATAAACATGGATTCAACAAATAAAAGGCGTCAAAGAGCCAATACGATGTGTTTTACGCATAGGACTAAGCGTAATCTGCGTAATCACTTACATGTTATACTTTAACTGTGCTCCCGGTTGTGGATTGAGGTAGGTGTCAAGAGCCAAGTCTTGCAGGGATAGCCACTGTCACCCAGCAAGTGACACCCAACTGGTACATGTTGCCTCTCAAAAAGCTGCCTCAGACCGCTCTCCATTAAAATGTGCGAATCATGGGAAGCTCCAGGCCACTTTGCAACAACATCCAGTAGGCTATGTTAAAATTTGCATCAAAAACAACCTGCGTGTTGATGGAATGCACTTTCTTCCTATTGACGAACACGTCCTCATCTTTTGATGGTGCAATTATTTTTATGTGCGTCCCGTCAATAGCACCGACCACACTGGGGCATACCTGCAATTGCCATGAAGTTGGCTTTGATCCTGTGTAATTGTTGACTGTCCAAAGGAAACCGTATGAACTGTTGGATGATATGTGGTCTAGAGAGCGCGTTATTGATAGTTTGGTTTATGGCACGGCTGACTGATTGTTGCGATATTCCTCATCGGCATTGCAAAGTTTAATTTTCCCTGTTGTTAAATAACGTAGTGTTGCCAAACATTTTATTTCGGGCTAATCACATTATTCCTGTTAGTCTGGGATGTTATTGCATCCCGCACTAACTCCACAACAAGTTTAATACACTCACGATTTAGCCTATATCTCTTCATTAACTCACATGACTCGTCTTCCATTGTCTCCAAAACATTTCGTCTCACAGTCATTTTACGATTCTTTGTGAATAGGTCTTACTGAGTTAGGAGTCCTCTTGAGGACTTTTAAGCTCTCCTTGACTTAGGTGCTACTTTTAGGCCTAAAATACTTTGTGAATGCTCTTAGTGAAAAAAGTTAGGAGTCCTACATTTAAGAGTGACACGCCCCTTATTTTTAGGAGTTACTCCTAAATTCGCCAGTTAGGACCTACTTTTAGCCCTAAGATCCTTTGTGAATACGGCCCCAGAGCATTACATTTATTACCAGGTCTTATCCCAAATTCCTCTTGATAATACATAAATAAATACATATTATGTTTGTAGCACCGCAGCATACCCTTCCAGCCCAAGGTTTTCCACCAGGACAACACACCACCACCGTCTCAGGAAAGACATGTAATGCTAAAGAAAGATGTTAGTCAAAATGCATTCATTTCCTTTAGTATATTTACGGACTCTGTGTTTCATAATAAAAACAGCTAGTGTTGTGATAACCCTTAGTGCATACACTCTGAATACTCACATTTTACTAAAAAGTTTGTTTATCAACATTTTCTGGTATAAATCTGCATAGAGACTGCCTCTACAGACAGTAGAGGCAGTCGTTCTGATTTTTTCAGATGGCCTATGGCCCTATGGTGTCTATGTGCCTTATTACATAATAGCTCAGCATACTAGTAGTTCGTATTAAGTGTCCCCGTTATTAGGATTCTTATTCTTAACTCCATTGTTCATATTATTAACACGTGTCATTCATCATTTCCACGGCTGATTTGGAATTTCCACTTAATTTGATTGAATCAAAGTGCGGAAGGCAAAAAAAAAAACAGCTAAGGTAAACGGGTAATGTAGTAAGGTAAATTTAGTAAGGCTAATGTAGTAGGCTAAGGTAAATGGGTACTGTAGTCACGATCTTGAGAAAGCCTAAAAAGAAAGGTCTAATTTAGTCAAGTGAAATTGTTCTTACCTCCATTGTTAATTTTCACTGAATATCGGCGGCGGCCATATTAGTTCTGTAGAATTACGCACGCGCACGAGCTATGGGCGTGTTTGGCAGAGCAATGGGCGTGTCTGGCAGAGCAATGGGCGTGTTTGGCAAGTGGCTCCGGCTGCAGATAGACCCTACTCGAATTATGAGCTATTCTGCCCACAGAAAGAATAAGAATTAAACTCTGGTCTCCTATACATATACTTACCATTACTTCCTGACGTTATATAATCTGAAATACGTAAACACACACACAATACATTCACAATTCCACATCAATATATAACACGCTCCTCCTCCAGCTTGACGGAATCTGCGCGGAACTTTGTAGCCGATCCGTTGTTGCAACCGAGACATTATTGTTGTAACACTGCATGGCAGTTCAGGCAGTGATGTAGACCGAGGTGTACGTTCTTCAAGTTGCAATATTATTTTTTTTTATAAATAACTCTTTTGCTCACATCTATGAGATATTTTGCCGGATAATATCTTTAGAGCGATCGGTACGTTTGAATCACAGTTTAATTGAGGGTTTATAGTTAGAAGTGTTGTTCAGTTTTGCTAACGTGACCCTAGCTAAGCTACAAACACTCAGTCACTGATTAAGGTGTCAGATGGTCCGCTTTGTGGTAAAACATAACATAACTATTCCTTGTCATGGGGGTATTTCATGAATTGGGTAAGGGTGTGTACCTATATTTTTTAAAATGTAAAAAACTGTTGCTTACGCTCCTTAACTTTAGGATTGTTGATCAACTCATAACGTTGGGTTTTTATAACGTGTACAACTAGGTCATGCATCCACAATTCACTGGCTGTGGACTGCTGACATATGGCAGTTTATGTGAAGGATCTAATACGTATATCTCATATAACTGGGTGGACACTCACACTTGTGATGTCACAACTAGAGGGTGGATTTTGAGATTGCTAATCAACATCACAGCCAGTGTTGTCTATCCCCCCCTGGATGATAGTTGCCCTTCTACTACCATGGCCTCGCTGTCCGAGGAGGTGCTCCTGGTGCTGAAGAAGGTCCGACAGAGGAAGCAGGACGGTACGCTGTACCTAATGGCGGAGCGCATCGCCTGGGGCCCCGAGGGCAAGGACCGGTTCACCGTCAGCCACTTGTATTCAGATATCCGCTGTGAGTACCAACGAGGTCAAGTTAGTTTCATGTTTGACACTAGTGTGATATTCTACATTCGGCACGGGCGTGGAACGGCTCATTAACCTAGTCCTACCAGACTCTCGTACTTCATTTCATTTGCACTGAGAGTCTGGACCTACTCAATTGACAAACGTTAACCCACTTGGCGGCGGGTGTCTGTTGAAGTTTAAAACTACTGGATCTGCCCAGTGCCACTCTGCATCTGCCATAACCAATCGCTAACGTATGGCCGGGAATCACGTTGCGCGCAGGCTGTAAACAAACCAAACACTGTGCGTGAAGATGTCCGTCAACGAGAGCTGACTTTAACGTCATTGTTCTCAGCCACTACCTCTGTGCGCTGTTTGGACGCAAATATTTGGATGGAGAAAACCCACTAACATACCACAGAACCAGACGTAGTACTGAAGTGAAATTCAAATTGAGTGGAAGTACTTAGGCGGGCGGAGCCAGACTAACGGCTCATGAGGGACCTGGGGAGACGTATTTTCATCCTCAAGGAAAAAGGGGTAGGATTTTTCAAATAGTTTTGAAAAAAAAGAATCAAAACATGCTCAAGAAAGTTGTGGATGGAGCCATACTTTTTTTCTTGACAAGGAAAGCAATTCTCCAAAGTTCCCTAATGAGCCCTCTCTCCTGCCCTTGCACCAAATGTTGCATGCTGTCAATATCAAATGAATATCCAATATGAAACCAGAGAAATCAACTCTCCCTCGTCAGTGAGTACCAGATTCCCCCTTCTTGGAAAACCTTGTTGCACTTCTGCAGTGTTGTTGCTGCCCTGCTTTTGTTATGCATTGCTCTTCATACAAGATGTGGTACTGTTGTGGACAGGTCAGAAGATCAGTCCAGATGGGAAAGCCAAAATCCAGCTCCAGCTTGTGCTTCACACTGGGGAGAGCAGCACATTCCACTTCTCCAACGATAGCAGTGCCCTCACGGACCGGGAAGCTGCCAAGGACCTTCTGCAACAGCTGCTGCCCAAGTTTAAGAAGAAGGCCAATAAGGAACTGGAGGAGAAGAATAGGTAAGAAGAACCAATTAATAATTAACCTCGCTCTTCGTGTGTTTGTGTATATGCTCTGTAAACTCTGTGTACCATTTTGTCTCACTCGTCTTCCTCAGACATCCAAAATGCAAAGGTTTATTTTGCAGTATAGACTACATACAGTTCTCCTAATATTCTATGATTTATTTAGTTGCATATGATCCATGTCTATATTTGTGCTATATCTAATTGGAAACCTATGTAAGAACTCCTATAGCGTCTTGAGTGACGCAGGTTGAATTTACGCTCATCTCTGTAGAATGCTGCAAGAAGACCCGGTACTTTTCCAACTGTACAAGGACCTGGTGGTCAGCCAAGTGATCAGCGCTGAGGAGTTCTGGGCCAACCGGATGAGCACGACCAACACGGAGAACACTCTGTCCGACAAGAAGCAGGATGTGGGCATATCTGCAGCCTTCCTAGTAAGTTCACCAGTAGACCATTTATGGTATTGTACATCAAAATGCATCATGGGATTATTATTTTTACGGCAATACGCCATTTTGTGAGGTCTCATGGGAGTTGAAGTACTGTAAAATTATAAATCAATCTTAATGCTAATGTTTTTCCACATTTCGTATGAGAGATGCTCTGGCATTTTGAAACAGAACAATGCCTCCCAATAATGAAGAGTAATTTCACGATTAATTTCTAAACAATGCCATCTAAACTATGGCAGAAAATATTTTCGCGGATAGGTGTAACACCATAACCTGTTACCTATCATACAGTGTGACACCAGGGCTTGCTGTTGCATATTTTCTGCAACATGCACAAGCGTAAAGCGTAGTGCATGTGCAGAGACATACACATTCTTATGCTCGTGTTGTGGCAATCTCCGTTTTATTCCAAATTAATCAAACCAATGCCTGTTTTCTGAACAAGCTTGCTTAATCATTGATGTGGCTTTTAACAAGGAGTTACCTTTCAAGGCAGCAATAAAACAAAAAAAAGTTGGTTATTCTTTCTCGGCAAACCAGGTACCACATGAGCCGTGACCCGGAACCGGGTCCTGCCCCATAGGTTAGGGATCACTGCTATAAGGGAAACAATTAATCTTTTACAATCCATTGCTTGTCCTTTTTGTGTTGTTTAAAATAAAAATGTTTTTCAAGCCATACAAACAGGGTTCGGTCGTGCTCAGCAGTACAATTGTATTAGAGCCAAACATTTCTCAGATATTAACAAACCCTCCCACAGACCGAAAATCCTTTTTAGTACTATCAACTCAATTATTAACCCCGAAGTCTCCCCAGAGGTCGAATCATCCACAGGCATTTGTGAAACTTTTTAAAGTTTTTTTTTATTGTTAAAATATAAAAAATAGAACTGTCTTTTACCCCCTCTGCTTTCAGCTCTTTACCGTGTCCCCCAGCTGTTACAGCTATATTTGATCATTTTTCACCAGTGACCCTTGATGATCTGGGAGATATTATCAAGCACATGAATCCCTCTACAATCCCCAATGATGCTATCCCCTCTCAGATCATCCAGGACGCCATTGAAACAATCGGTCCAAGCATTCTGATCATTATAAACACATGCCTTGTCTCTGGCACTGTTCCCTCATGTTTCAAGCACGCGGTTGTCCAGCCGTTGCTTGAAAAGCATAACCTGGATGTTAATTGCTGAAATAACTACGGCCCCATATTGAAACTACCATTCATTAAAAAAAAAATCTGGAGCCCTGTCTTGGAGCCCTTTCAGTCTGGCTTTAAGGCACGCCACAGCACTGAAACGGCTTTGCTGGAAGTGTCTAATGACTTACTCCTCCCACTAGACACAGGTGAGAACGCCATCTTAGTCTTATTAGACCTCAGTGCTGCCTTTGATACAGTAGACCACCCCACTCTTCTATCCCGTCTCACATCAGTGGGTTGGTATTAGGGGCTCAGCTATGCAATGGTTCTCTTCCTACCTCTCCCATAAATAATTTTCAGTGTCCATAGGTCAGCACTCCTCTTCCTCTGCCCCTCTGTCTTGTGGGGTCCATCCTGGGTCCAATCGTGTTTTGTTTATATATGCTCCCACTGGGGAATATAGTAAGAAAATACAACCTGTTGTTCCACTTTACGCCGCCGTTCTCAATTACATCTCCCTCTGAGATCCAGGGACTGCCTTCAGACGCTCCTAGAGTGTCTCAAGGAGATAAATGACTGGATGGGGGCTAATTTCCTCCAACTTAACAATAGCAAAACAGAAGTTATCATCTTTAGCCCCTCCAAATTCAAAAAACCCATCTTCACTGACCTAGATAGTCTAACCCCATTCATAAAACCATCTGCTAGAAATCTGGGCATCATTTTTGATTCAGAGATATGCTTTAATAAGCAAAACTCAATCAATCAAGTGCCACCCAACATACGTGATGCCCCCTCCATTTATGCCTTTAAATCAAGGCTCAAAACCCATCTGTACAACCTTGCTTTCCCTCCCCATTAACTATCTGACCTCTGCACTACTGGCTTTGTTTGTGTGTGGATGTCCGGGTTTTATGTATTTTATTTTTATTTTATTCTAATGTTGTTGTTATTTTGCCTTCATGTTTACCTACTGAATGCACTATGTACAGCACTTTGGTCAGTGCAAACTGTTCTAAATGTGCTTCTATAAATACATTTTACTTACTTACTTACTTTGCCCATTACAGGCCGATATCAGACCTCAGACAGACGGCTGCAATGGCCTGAGGTACAACCTGACGCCTGACATCATCGAGTCCATCTTCCGAACATACCCAGCAGGTGATAAACATCTCCAGTCCATGTTCTGTGAAAAACATTGAGAGGGATGCAATTGTCTGCCCGTGACACAGACATTCAGTGTGCCGTCCGTGCTGGGCTGAGGGCTCAATGTGTGTGTGGAAATGTGCTTGGGTTGCAGTGCAACAGAAGTACGGTGAGAACGTGCCTCACAACCTCACTGAGAAGGAGTTCTGGACGCGCTTCTTTCAGTCCCACTACTTCCATCGAGACCGCATCAGTACGGGCGCCCTGGACATCTTCTCAGAGTGCGCGAAGCAGGATGAAAAGGGTAACGTAACTCATCTGGAGTTATACAGATATATTAGATCAGGGGTTCTCAATGTTTTGACTGCTGAGGGCCAATTTAAGAATCCAGAATTTGACTGAGGGCTGCCAAAGGAAAAAAAAAATAGGCGGGAAACGCCGTCAGCATCCCAGTGGTGAAAAAAAGTGAGGTCTAAATCACAGAACTGAGGTTCATCCTTTCAAAGTAATGTGCAGTCGGATTAAAACTAACAAATGTAACAGGATTTAATTGAAAGCTAGAGAGAGTTGACTTTTCTCTTTTATTTATTTATTTTCGTTTAAATTAATATTGAGATAATAATTAAAAAATATATTTTTATTTGTATTTTTTTTACTTACATCTGTATGTCATTGCGGGCCGCCAGGAATAATTCTGCGGGCCGCCATTGGCCCGCGGGCCGCACTTTGAGAACCAATGTATTAGATAGATGGAATAGATAGATATATTAGAGGGATATAGATGTAGATAGATATTCTCTCTTTCTCACACTCACACACACCTTGTGTGTAGGGCTGGGTATCGTGGCCAATTTCCTAAATCGATTCGATTTCAATTCATAAGGTTCTGAAACAATTATTTTCGATTCGATTCAATCTGCTCTTCAATAATGAAAATGGCTCAACTGTGTTACAAAATACAAATGTACTTTATTTTTTCTCTTCATCTTAAACAACAGGTTTTAAGTGCAAACTTGTAAATTGGACAGTTTAAACTTGAGCTTTAAACAAAACTGTCTCAAGTCTCAAAAGTATTTGAAATGAGAAAGGAAATACAAGTCAAAGTGTACTTGTATTACAACATTCCATCACTGCAAATTGCATTAAGGCATTGTTTATTTAAGTGCCAAAATAATGTTGATGGTAACAAAAATAAATAAATAGATATCGATCTCATGCTCTATGCATCGATATTGCAAAACTTAAATGAAATCGATCCAAAATCGATTAAATCGATTTTTTTACCCAGCCCTACTTGTGTGTCAGTTAAGTATAGGCTGTACTTGTATGCCCTGCAGGTCTGAAATCGATGGTGGTGCAAGGTGTAAAGAATCCGCTGGTGAACCTCCTGTCATTGGAGGATAAAACAATAGAAGAGGTAAGACCCTCGAATACGTTCCATGTCAGGACGAGTTCCATCCTATGAGGTGTGTGAGATTCATGTGCTCGGGTCTGTTTTGGGGTAGGGCTATGGCTTTTCCGCAGCTGCTTCTACATCCAATCCCAACAGGACCGGTAAGGAGAACAGCAACTCTGCCATCATAAAGCGTTTCAACCATCACAGTGCCATGATACTTGCCGCCGGCTCGCGGAGAGGGTAAAAACATTTTCAAATCATATAGACATGCTACCGGCTATGTTCGTAGCCGAGACAAAAATCATAGAACGCCTACAATCATGGAACTAGAGTTATAATAATATAACTATCGTTTTTAATGGGTCGTTGCATTCCATCTTGCTTCCACAGTGATGCGCCAAACGACCAAGCTAGCGAGACTAGCAGTACAGACGGAAACTCCAGGGATTCTGATCTCTTCCAGCCCCCCATTAAAAAGGTATGGTGGTGCTCTGGAGGAGACTCTTCTTCACCCTGTGTTGGACCACCTCAGTCATTATGCTTTTGTTCAAAACAAAATCCTCAGGTGAAGTTACAAGAAGCCATCGATTATTTGGATCTTCAAAGAGAAGATGGACCAAAAACCGTGGCATTGAACCTTAAAAAATCAGACAGGTAAGACTCCCCCCCCCCCCCCCCCCCGGTACAGGCACCTCAGTGTGGTTACAGAGCTGGACCGCGGTGCTTACATGTGGCTTACATAGCGTTAATATAGGGAATGTAAAGGCTTGTTTTGCGATGCAGAATTTAAATCTTGAAGTCGGAGTTCCCCCCGGACCGTTTAGCCAAAGTACACTACTCCGACTCCGTGATCCGACTTCGTTAATACGGAGACCCCTCAGCAGTTCTCTGTCGGGATGTCGGATACGCAATACAATTCGCCTCCCGATCGATCTTATGTTGACTACAAACCATGTAAGCAGTGTTGTAAATAAGTTTCCAAAGCTTTTCAAATCTTATTTGGTGTTTTATTGTTCCTTAAGGTGCAAAGTAAGCAATGTACAAAGTAATTAAGGTGCTAAGTCAAACCGGAGAAGTCATTCCGGAAATGATATTGTTAGAGTGACCAATCAAAGCCCTTGCCGTCTCCGTTGCGTCGACCAATAGGTCCATGGCGTCGACGGATGGTTAAAAAATATTGGATGCGCACGTAAGCTACGGAGAGGGTCTCCGACAGGCTCTCCGTATCTACGTACAGTCCTTTGACATGCACACGCATTTGAAAAGGCACCGTCCAGGTGTTACTATCACCGTTGCTGTGAAAAAAAAATAGTAGCTGTGCAAACCCAGCTCACAACACTATTTCAACAACCCCTGTCTGGGAATTCAGAAATGCAAATGCCATAACCAAGTTTATTGGTGTTATCATTGCTGCTGATCTACGAACATTCTCCGTTGTTGACAAACGAGCAGTTTTTTTTCATTTTCCCCTTAACTATGAACCTTACTAGGGCTGCAACTAACGATTATTTTAATAATCAATTAATCTGTTGATATTTTTTTTGATTAATCGATGAATCGGATAAAAAAAGAAACATTTGTAATTGCCGCATCTTTATTCAAAAACTGAACATTACTTCAAATTCACAGTTCAGGCTGAAGTGTAAAAACACCAGGTTATTGCTCCAACGTCCCAGAACTATTAAAAGAAAAAATTAAAAAACATAAATGGGATAGCACAAAAAAACAAAACAATGTATGATATACATTTATAAATATACAGTATATAAGATGTCTTATCGGTTAACCGGTAAGATCTTTAACCGGTAAATACTAACGGTTAAAAATAAATTAAATCCTCTTAATTTCTCTCAGATGACGGATCGTTTTCGCTTTTTTTTGTGTTGCATTTGAACACATCAATCATATTACTGATCCGACCTGAACACATCACATTTAACACTGTTTGTGACTTTTTTTAAGCTAACTAGCTCTATATCCTGCCGATTTAAAAACTGGATTACTATTTTTAACTGACGGGACTTTCTACACCGCCGGTTGAGTGATTACTACCGCTGCTTTGAAAGACTGTTGATGCACGCGGTGCCGACTCCGAGCCCGTCTGCACACCGTCTGCAGCAGCAGCAGCAGCTGATAGAGTTTTCGGTTGGACTACTAGACGGATACTGAGTTGAAGGAGTTTTTTTAACCCAAAGACAGTGAAGGTACAACACTTTATATAGGCCTACAGTCCAGTGATAAGATATGACCAAAATACAAGCTGTGGTCGCTCACGCTAAAGCTCGCTGTTGGCGTGCATGAACCATGAACCAACCGGTCGAGTGACGTATTAATCGCGCGACTCAACGAATTGATGACCAAATTCGTTGCCAACACTTTTAGTAATCGATTTTTATCGATTTTATCGATTCGTTGTTGCAGCCCTAAACCGTACTGTCCTGTACCGTACCATGTCTTCAAAACCGAGGTACGTACCGAACCGTGACCTTTGTGTACCGTGACTTTTGTGTACCGTTACACCCCTACTTTTAGTTCATATCACTCTAGCGTAAATGTTTTCACACCCTGGTTTTCGCCTCTCTAAGGTATGCCCATGGTCCTGTGCCACTTGAGTCTCAAAAGTACACCACCAGTCAGGACATCATCAACTCTATCACCTGTATTCGACACGAGATGGCCAACTACGTACCAAACCTAGCTCAGGTTAGTTGCACTGCTCCATAACCAGACATTTAATCTTCTGCATTGAGGACGACTACACCAGCAACCGCTTACATTTACATTTAGGGTGTTTAGTAGACTCTTTTTAGGAGAAGTCCGTCATATATCGCTGTTGGTACAGTAAGGATATTCATAGAATCAAGTGTCAAGCACTGAAAATCGCTAGTTTTTTTTCCATTCCCCGTATCCAACAAAGATGGCTATGATAAGATGCTACACAACTAAGTACTATAATTAAGTATGACACACAATAAGTGGGTACATTAAATGCGACATACATTAAGTGTGGAGGAGGGGTGGGAGGGGGTGGCTATGCAGAGTCTAGGTGAAGAAACTTCCGGCTGAGTTGGCCCTGTGTTGAAAGCGACCACTGATCCAGCTGCTACGTTGTTTGTCTACGTATACTGTAGTCCACCTTCTCTACCACCAGATAGCTCTCAGCCTTTTAGCTACCAAGTTTGGTAGCTAAAAACGATTGATTTAACTGGAAAAGGTACAAGGTCATTCGGTCGGTACCCTAAAAGTACAGAGTAGGCCATCCAATCATTTCATCAGGCTAAATAAAGGGGGGGGGGGTAGAGAGTCATTCTGCGAAAGAAAGGAAAATGGCACACTTGGGCAGATCAGGGGAAGCCTGACGGAACAGACGGGGACAAACTGCAAGCAAGGATAATATGAGGGCTGACTGCAGCTACTCTCTCACATGGCTTGCAGGTGTTAACCAGCAGTGCTGTGAGTTCTGCCATCGCTGCTCTGTCTCCAGGAGGAGTCTTAATGCAGACAGGCACGCAGCAAGCCATAAACCGTAAGCACTCTTCTCCACTGCCTCAGCTTTGAACATGCTGGCAACTGCACTTCTTGTTTTTTTACATTTATAGCAGCATATCCTTGCAGAGTATACTTCTTTACGTTGTTTACTAGACTGTGAGATTGTTTGATTCTGAACTTGGTTTTAAAATGTAACTTATTGTTTCTATTATTGTGTCTTGTATTTCAGAGATGGTGCCCAGTGAGGTTCAGGGAGAGTTGAAACATCTGTACATCGCTGCTGGGGAGCTGTTGCGACACTTTTGGACATGTTTTCCTGTAAACTCTCCCTTCTTAGAGGAGAAGGTGAGTGAGTCTTGGCATGACCATTACAAGCAGAGTACCGACCTCTATGTCTTCATTACAACACAATGTAGTGTTGTTTTTAATACTTGCAAACACAATTCCTTCTTAATTTGTGTCAGGGTTACACTATATACATAATTAATCTTTGCATTTGCAGGAAAGACTTGGTCTCAATATGCTGTAATTTTTTCATATGTTTCATATGATATTGCCATATATATGTCTATGAAAAAATGATGCTTGTATTAACCTGTGGCGTTTGGCTGCAGGTGGTCAAAATGCGGTCTAACCTGGAGAGATTCCAGATGACCAAACTGCGGCCCTTTCAAGAGAAGGTCCAACGACAGTATTTAAGTGCCAATGTAAGTCCATACTCCGAAGGGCTTTCATGTGGGTCTCTATGCATCAATCAGAGGTTCCCTGGAATATAAAGGTGGTTCCCCTGACACTATGACCGTCTTGCAGATTACCGGCCACTTGGAGGAGATGTTGCAAACGGCCTACAACAAATTACACGCCTGGCAAACACGCCGGATGATGAGAAAGATCTGAGGGTCGGACAGCCTATCTAACGCGGGACGTGGATCAGCTAAACGTGGACGAGGGATGGTAGAGACATGTCGACCGGACTGCTGGCACAGACTCAACGGAATGGGCTCACATGAGTCTGATATAGATAGGAACTACTATTACATCCCTACATGTGCATCAGATACTCATTTAGTGTTGGTTACCTGCGACAAGCTCTGCGTTTCTCATGATGGATGGGGTCATCATTGTGAACCTCATAGGGAATCTGAGACCGCTCTCAGGAAAACAGGAGGCATTGGATGGAGAAGACGGGAGGCAATTTCAATGGTGCGTAGAGCAAGACTTGTGGAAGAGAAATTGCAAATGCAATTGTCCCTAATTGCACACCAGGTGAATACAGGGATCTTTTTCCACGTAACCTGGACGTAGAGGGGAGTTTATATAGCAATAAGGCCTTTTACATTTCAGTGTTTAAAGTATGGTCCAATCCTGCTTACAGCTCACTGGTATGTTACGTCTGCACCTTCTATCTGCACTGAAGACCTGTTCATTGGAATGACAAGAAAAGTGTTTTTGGTTCTGTAATAAAAAACGAAAGAAAATGACACTCCTTTCATGAAGTAGAAGTACATTTCTTCATCTCACTTTCTTTTTTGATATGCTACTGACATATATGTTGGGTCACTGATTCACCGACCAGCTCGTATTTCGATTTAGTCGCGATCAGCCATGTTGTGCCCTGCGACGGGAACCGAACCGTCCTCGACAGTCCGTGATCTTCAGCAGTGACCGGGGACTGGAGCTGAAGAGTGAAACCATTTAGAGCAGGGGTTGGCCACTTTCACTATCCATCAAAAGAGCCTTTTCTGATCCCTCCCACCAAATACAATGCATGAATGTCATGGCATGCGTTGAAGCCACAAAACCATTACTACCCATAAAATGAAGATAACGCTGCATCTAACATTTTAAATGTAGTTATACTACATATAAAATAACCAATAGCCTATAGTTTGTTGCATTATGAAATGTGTGGGTAAAGGATGTGACGTTTATTTTAGTTTATACATTAACTGAAACACTTAAAAGTTAGTTACTAAAAAACGTAATCACTTTATTTTGATATTTTTGTGTCACCCTATCACCTTGATCTCAAAAATAAGAGGTGTTCCCTTTGAAATAAAATTAGTTTTAATGAATAACAAAAAAAAAACAGCGGCAGCGTTGCCAGATTGCGCCAGATATCGCGCCCAACCTGGCAAATCTGGCTGCAGCGCACTGTAGCCAGGGTTGCCAGATTGGGTGCTATATCTGGCCCAATCTGGCAACACTGCCCAGCGGTGTGGTTGAGTTATAGTGTGTAAACGGAGCATGGCATCGGCCTGATGTAAAACAGTGTCCCAGGAGATCCATCCGTCATTCAACCTGGTGAGTTTACTGACCCACCCTTGGACGGACTGCGGATCAATGTCCAGGTTAGCCCACATGCTACCTCGTTAGCCTGCTATTCTACCAATCAACAGCATTACCAGCAACCCTTTTGAAGTCGATTCAAAGAACCGAGAGCTTGTTTGCAATCGGAAGCTCAGTGTGTCCAGGTCTAGTCGCTGTGGACTTGGTGTGTGGTTTGTAATTTGAGTGACATCTCGTCAACTTGTTGATAAAGCAGCGCTGCAGTCAGCTGACGGGTCTCGTGAGTCTAGTCTACACAATAAAAGTCCCCTACCAGTGGGTCGTTTAAGCTAACTTTATTAGAGTTTAGGTTGGTTCATCTTCTCTAGATGCATTCTGAAACGTTTCCTGAAATGCAAACAGGTTTTGAGTTTTTACAGTTCCTTGCGAGATTGGCGACAACTTGATTGATTGTCTCATGTAGGCCTGTTGTAAATTGGGCTATGTAGACAAATAATTATTCATTCAACAAACAGGCTTAATATTGGTTATTTAATGATATTTGTTAGTGTCCTCAAGTCAGCCAGTCTGAAGCAATGTTCAGTGGAACCATTTAAATTGGAAAGTGGATGGTCTCCAGTCATGTGATGCGACACAAGTTGCACTGGTGTCTTGGTATGATATTAAATGCAGTCGTGAGGCGAAATTAACAACATGTCCGAGAACCTTCGTCAACTCTTCAAAATATCATTTCCGGTTTTCCAATAATTGCCGATTGTGATTTAGAGGACTGCCCTTCACCATGCCTCCCGTCCCAGTGGTGCCTGAGGGCCAGAGTCATGTTCTGGCGGAGTTCGACTGCCTCGATCCGCTGCTTTCTGCCCTTCGCTTGGATTCTGGCAGATTGAAGGTAGGCCTTCGTCGTCGTCATAACAAATAACCTTACGCTTCATTCACAAAGGGCAGCTCATGTCAGTTATTTCCGGTTGGTTTTCATCTGTAAATGCTTTCCATGCCTCTCTTGCAGTGTACCTGCTTGGCAGTGTCCAAAAAGTGGCTGGGCTTAGGGACCTCTGCAGGAGGTCTGCACCTCATCCAGAGGGAAGGTTGGAAGCAGAGACTTATTCTAACCCACAAGGTGCTATACTTTTTTATTATTTACACCATTGGATGTTATGCAGATTTCATCTTTCTAGAAAACGACTGTATTGGTTTGAAACCGTTTACTCAGTGTTTGATTGCTTGCTGTGTTCCAGGAAGGGTCTATTATTCAGGTAGCATGTTGCCCCAGCGATGAAGACTTTATTGCCGTGGCAACAAGGTAAGAGAGATGCCATGAAATGATCCAATGAAGTTTATCCTTCTTTTAAATACATTCAGACGCTCTCATCAAACAGGTTAAAACAGTGGATTCAGACGCATTGACTTGAGGAGCAGGTTGAGGTGAAGCATCTTGCACAGTGGAGGTGGCCTGCCTTTCTCCCAGGAGTCCAGGGTAACGGGTTGTCTGTGCCGTGGTTCAGCCAGGGCCTGGTGGCCGTGTGGGAGCTGCAGCTGGAGCGCCGCGGCCGCCCCGAGAGGGTCAGCGTGTCCTGGGAGCACCGCGGCCAGCAGGTGACGGCGCTCTGCTGGGACAGCGGCTCCCCCCGCGTGTTCGCAGGAGACCAGGGGGGCAAGGTGTCCTTCCTGCGCGCCGGCTCCACCAAGCTGAGCAAGGTACCTGGTTTAATGCGAGATCAGTACAACACCAGAGCAATGCAACACCAGATCAATACAATAAGAGATCAACAATACCAGATCAATACAATACAGTAGACTAGTTAAATTCAATATCAGATCATTACAATACATAAAATAAATACAACACCAGCTCAATTCAATACCAGATCACTATAAATACCAGATCAATAAAATACCAGTTCAATACAATACCAGATCAATACAATAAAAGATCGATACAACGTCAGGGCGTAGGTCATAGTCGCTAAGACCGAAGAGGAACTGGGATGTTTTAGCACAGAAGAGGCTTATCGTGAATATAAAGCATACTTTTGTGATTTAATTGGATTAAAGAAAATAATAATAATTCTTAATTCTAGGCAGCGACCTTCGTGGTCTTCCCCGTTCAGACGGTCACGACGGTGGACTCCCGGGTGGTCCAGCTGGGCCACCAGGAGGGCCGTCTGCTGGTGTCCTCGCTGAGCCGCTGCTACCTCTGTGACACGGAGAGGTGCGTGGTCCGGGGGGCCGCCCCCTGTCTCGCCGAGGTCACCTTACTCTGAGCTCTGAACTTATATTTTAATTATGTTGGTCAGTTTTAAGTGTCCAAATTTGGATTAGCACTGGAGCACTTTAATTGTTTTATCCACTGTATGTAACTGTCCCATTTGTGTTTGTGTGTGTGTGTTGTCCTAACTGTGTGACGGAAGCCCACTTTTAAACTGCAACACAAGTTTACCTACGGGTACGAATAAAGTAACCTGAACCTGAACCTGAACCTGAACCTGCTCACACTAGTGGGCAGACTGGGGAGGGGATTTTTTTTGCTTTTTCGACTTTTCTCTTTGTTATCAGACTGATGTTTACATGTTTTACGTTTGCTAAATTAGAAAAATCTAATTCCGGGCCAGTGGGAGTATTTGCGCCCGCCGAGAACGCCCCTCAATAATTGCGTCAAACAGCTTGTTTGCGCTTAAACTTCACTTCCGTAATAATAGTGAGGCGTCAGTCTGTGCCCTGGGCGGTGCCGAAGTGCAGAAGTCGCGCCTCCCGGCTACCCGCAATGTTAACAACTGAATTGTGAATTTCCGACACATGCGCAAAGCGTTCGATCAATCACAGCAGTCTGGGTTACTCTGAAATGGGTTTTGCAGATATGAACAGTTAGAGAATAATAATAATAATTTCGAACATAAAGGCATGTAACCCTATTCGAGTTGTACCCCCAATTGCAATTATTAACTCTAAAAAAACGTGATATGGGATCTTTAAGGGGATCTTCAATGAAACTAAAGACCCAGACTCCGTACCTCCTTTTGTTCTCTGTTCTCTTAAGCAATGCTGTCTTTTGTGCGTTCAGGGAGAAGTTTTGGCGCATCGGAAACAAGGAGCGTGACGGGGAGTACGGCGCCTGCTTCTTCCCCCAGAGCCGCGGCCTGGCGGGGGGGCCGCCCCCGCTGCTGTACTGCGCCCGGCCCGGATCCCGCATCTGGGAGTCCAGCTTCAGCGGTGAAGTCCTGAGCACCCACCAGTTCAAACAGCTGCTGGCCTGCCCCCCGCTGCCCCTCATCAGCTACAGGTAGGAGCTCATACCCGTCTCTCTGTCAATTCTGTTTAAAGATCATAACCATAACAATTGGTTGTTGTTCTTTGCGACCCTGCAGAAGTGAACCCCAATACGTCCCAGCGCAGAGGAGCTCGCAGTCTATCGCCTTCTCAAAACTACTTTATTTAGGGTAAAGTGCCAGCATCATAATTCTTATGATTTGTCTGTGTCGTCATTTAGAAACGTTTCTAATAATTCAGAAAGGTTAAAGTGCGTACCTTGCAGAGATCAACACTTGCTGACCTGGACCGACTCGGCCATCTACATCTTCCGACCCCAGAGTGGCCAGGTGCTTCTGTGGAGTGAGATCAAAGGTAGCACTACTTTTGTCTCCCAACGCATCACTTTGTAAACGTCACTCAATCTGTAGGACTATGCATAAAATGTTAAATAGATCAATTTTTCTTTTTCATATATATATTTTTTTTGTCTGTCGTTTTCTAAAACGAACCGATGTCCCTGATCCGTTGGCCTCTCCAGGTGTGGTGGACATTGCGGTGCACCGCAGCGAGCTCTTCTGTCTCCACGGCAACGGGCAGATGTCCCACCTGTCCCTGGTGTCGGCGGAGCGCTGCGTGGAGCGGCTGCTCCGCAGGGACGCGTGGGTCCTGGCCGCCAGCGTCTGCTGCATGTTCCCCCACGCCCTGGTGCCCAGCAGGGTGAGGGGCGTCCGCCACAGAGGGCTCGGCCCGTGGATAGACCGATATCACTAGAGCGACGGAGAAGGCCATTAAATGTGTTTTAATAAAGTACATTGTATAATGACCAGGGTTAATCAGTCTGTGCAGCTTGGGTAGATGGAAACATTAAGAGATTTGACAAGCTCGATAAGCACGGAGATCAGTGGGTGAAAGATGTTGCACGACACGCAAAGTGTTGTCGATAAGATTCCGGCGTCAGGGGGTAGAAGTTGGATTTCAATTCACTAACGACGACTCCTCTCTCCACCGTCTCCGACGGTGTTCAGACCAGGAAGTTGGTCCCCATCGACCGCGTAGAGCACCTGAAGACCCAGCTTAGCCCCGCCTCCCACCCGGAGCTCATTCGTCAGCTGGACGAGGTCATTTCCAGGCTGGAGCCTCTGGACTCCGCCTCCAGCAGCCGCCGGAGCAGCATTTCCTCCCACGTGAGTTTGGTCAGTCAAGTTCTTTCTTTATTTTTTGGAGGTTTTGATTCCACTCTTAATGTTGTAAATGGCGTGTGATATTGTGGTCCCAGGCTGCTCTCTCCTGCTACAGGCTAACTGTAGTAATGTTAGCTTTGTAGTTGTTAATAGTTGTCCATAGTTGTCTGCTATGGGCCGTTCCTCGGGGGCTTTTTGTTTTGACCTGATGGTCACCACATTGTAAACTGGGATCTGATAGACCAGGAAGTAGCATCATGCCAATTGTCATTTGCATCTAAATCCTATCCCCAAAGATAATATGTTTATGACATTAGATAACTACTGCTATGAGGATGGCATGACTGGAACCCACCTAGCAGGCTGCATCTACGCTACGGCAGTAGCTCAGGAGGTATAGCGGGTTGACTGGTGACTGGAAGGTTGCTAGTTCGATCCCCGGCTCCTCCTAGAGTGTCGAGTTGTCCCTGGGCAAGACGCCTCACCCTGACTGCTCCTGACGAGCTGGCTGTTGCCCTACCTGGTTGACTCCGCCGTCCAGGGCCGGCCCTGACCAATTTGGCGCCCTAGGCAAGATTTTTGCTGGGGCCCCCTACCCCTTTTGGATCGCCCAGTAAATTTGACTACCAATGTTCATACACTCAGAGAAGCTGCAAAGCTTTGTCTTTGAGACTCTTTTATTTTAGATAGAAAATTAAACACACAAAACGTATTACAAACCAAGTAACAAGCAATGAATCATAAATACAATATAAATAAGGTCTGCACAAAATACAGCAGACGTTAGAACATTTAATAATTAAACAATTTGCAGTAAAAAAAAGTCTTGCAAAACAAGTGACAATGAATCACTCATACAATAAGGTATGCACAAAATACTGCAAATAAATGCATTATGTTTACTAAAGGCATTCATAAGCAAAATAATAGATATGAGGTCAGATTCAAATAATTGTAAATACAATTAAATGTAGTATGGTTTTTCTAGTTTGGTTCTAACCAGTCATTAAGCAAGCACTCAAGTGAAGTTTAAAAAAATTACAATAATATATTATTACATGAAAGATATGGGAAATGTAAGATATGCAAACCACAAACTATCATCCAAATCAGCTTGAACATAAACACTGCTCCAACAATGTTTACTACAATGCATTGGATAATTGAAGGATAATACCCCCGTTTTACTGTGGGTTACAAACTGTTATGGACCTATGTACATAGCTGACATGTTTTGATTTTCATTGAAGCGTGGGGGTTTGGATTGAGCAGCGGACCAGCTAGGTAAAGAACTGCCTTTTCTTTTTTTTAAAACAAAGCCTGAATGACTAGTTAACTCCAGTTAAGTTGTTTACACGTTGCTTGTAGCCAACTCGCCCCTCCCAACCTCCTGATTCAGGTAGAGTCTATGGTATGTTGTCTAATATTTATTTCAACATAACTACTGGTACTAAGTAATATAAACATTGAGTTAAAGTTAAATGAATATAGTATGCAAAAAAACAAAACAAAAAAATATTTTTTTTTTTGGCGCCCCCTGCGGTTGGATGCACCCTTAGCATTCGCCCATACTGCCTATGCCCAGGGCCGGGCCTGCCGCCGTCGGTGTGTGAATGTGTGAATTAATGGGTTTTAAGTCGCTTTGGATAAAAGCGTCAGCAAAGTCCCCTAAATGTGAATGTAAATGCATCAGCATTGACCTTTTCCTTGTGTGTTCTTGATGATTCTGCAGGAGAGCTTCAACGTGTTGGACTGTGGCATCTACCGGGTGATCAGCCGCCGAGGCAGCCAATCCGAGGAGGAGACGGGCTCCTTCATCAACCAATCGGCGTCAGAGGAGGACAGGCTGAAGGAGTTTGCGTTCGGCCCGGAGGAGGACCAGGGGGAGCAGGGTAAACATCGCGCTATCCTCGGTTTGATTTCTCTGAGACGGAAGGAAATGCCTGTTAATAACTTCCCCTTGATGAATCATTTCATCAAACAGGATCATCTTAGCACATGAAGATCGTATTTCTTTCCTTAATAATAACTATAGTTGTAGTAGTAGTAGTAATAATAATATTGTGAAAGACTATTGGTAAAACGGAAGTACATTTTTCCATGTTTCATGGAGTCCTGCTGTGACCCCTCGCTCAGGTTTCTGTTGGTGTGGGTTTTCCAAACTGCCTAAAGATCAAATACTCATTTATACTAATGTGACTGAATGGATTCATTTCCTCAAACCTTTATTTATTCCATTATTTATTATCGAATATTCATTGGCTACAACCTGCCCATCTTCCTGATAATTAGTGGCGTTTTTTGTCATATCTGATCACCTTTTTAATATGAATCTTTATCTGCTCCATCCTATTCCGCACACACCACGTTTGTCTTTTGTTGTGGGATTCCGTTTTTTTCCATTTCTCTTTTTCAATATATGATTTGACGTTGTCTACGTAGCGGTGCTTGGCCCTCTGGCTCCACCTGCCTGCATGATCCCTCCAGTCCTCCATCCATTCCCTCTGTCCTCTGCTCTGCCTCTGGCCTTCACCCCCCCCCAGAAGCCCAGGGACCAGAGGCCGAGCGCCCCGAGGCCGGCCTGCCCTTCCACCTCAACCTCCCCTTCCGGCCCAATCGCATCGCCCTGCAGGCCGTCAAAGACAGGTGTGTGTGTGTGTGTGTGTGTGTGTGTGTGTGTGTGTGTGTGTGTGTGTGTGTGTGTGTGTGTGTGTGTGTGTGTGAGTGAGAGACAGTGGTTCCCAACCTTCCCCCACACCCCCAATAACCATACATTTCTATTTTTTGGTCCCTTTTTATCTAATAAATGTTTTATTTTCGAAGCTTACAGTGCATGGTATTAATAGGCCTACATTCATTAATGTGAACCTTGGGCTTACATACCCACAGCCAGGGAATGTCAGGTGTAATATGAATGACAGCCGGTCTAAAGTCTGGCTGCAGTCTGTTGCGTGCTTTTGTTTTGATGGCGACAAGCGCGCTGAATGGCAATAATGCATTTGCGAATTGATGGTACTGACCTGTCGCTAAGCTCCGCCCTTAAACCCAGTTCAGGCCAAAGATTCGCCTCGCAACGACTTGCAACATGCGACTCCATGCGATGAAACGGGCTGCGACGTTCTAAAAACTGGGCAGTTCACACTGCTGCACCGGGCGGCGACGTCATGTGGTTTCCCTAGCAACTATGAACGCTCTGGCACAGCTGAGAGCCGCAACAGCATCACGCTAAAAAGTAGCCTAATTTAGGTTTGCGATTAGGTTGCTTAAGCTAGTAGCCTGGGTAGAGGTGTTGATGCTGCGCTGTCTCCACAGAGACAACTTGGCGACATCATCATGAGCAGTTCTAACTGGAGGGAAAGTGAAATCGCGAGCTGCTGATCATGTGAGAGAAGATGATGCAGTCGCATTAAACAAAGACGTTGAAAGATGGTGATCTAAAATAGTTCTTTCAAGCTCGGATGAGCTGTTATATGGTCAGGCACGGGCCCACTGCTGCTGCATTTGCTACATTCTGAAATTGCGGCACTCGTCATTTTGCCTCTAGCTGTCAGAGGCTTCACCCCCCCCCCCTTGGCTCTCTGGCGCGCCCCCCAGGTAGGGAACCACTGGTGTAGAAGCACTTTTAGGCCCTTGTTTTAAACACAAATGGCTCTAAGGATGTGTGAAGATGTTGGCATTTCTAAGTTAACTATTCTGATCTTCTGGGTTTTGTATATAAAATATATAAACCCAGACAATAATGGCTCCATCATAAGGTCCAAAAAGAACCAATTCATTAAATGTTTTCTTTATTTCAGTGTCTCTAGTTTTGTTAAGAAGACAACGGAGAAGATTAACACTCTCCAGATGAACACAGACCTTTGGCAGCGCTCTGAGGCCCAGCTTGAAGTGTTAGTGGCTACATCGCCGTCTTCAGAAGACATGGACCATGAGTGAGTACCTCATGAGTCAGACTTCTGCCCTGACAGCAAACCAGCAGTTTGATGTCAAACTCATTAGTTTTCATGCTTTCAGGAAGTGAAGCATCGAGCGTTTCGCTGTCACGTCCTCTCTCTGTGAACAGTAGAATAAATAATGACCTCCACACTAATGACCTCACTGCTCTTTTTAAACGCGCTGCCCAGAGTTTGTACCGAGACGGAGAATGAACTGCAGGAACTCCGAGCAGCAACGGAGCGGGCCACGTAAGGACACGGCAACGCAGTTCTCAAGAGGATGAATGTGACGTTTCATCATCAGAATTGTAGGATCTTTTTTTTTTTTATTGATTCATACCAACCTCAGCCTTCAGATCCAGGACCCCTTCGTGCTGATGGACCCCGCCGCCCTGGGGGCCGTCCTGCGGGAGTGGCTGCAGGTGCTGGAGCGAGTGCTGGGCGTGGAACAGCCGGGCTCCACCAGTGAGGACGGGCCGCTGAAGGAGGTCCGGACCAGGGAGGAGCGGTCGAAGCCCCAGAGCCTGGAGCAGCAGCAGCAGCAGCAGGGGGAGCCGCCTCTGTGCTCCTCCTCATGGGAGCCCATCGGGCCCGAGACAGGCGAGCAGCCACCACCCCCCGAGGAGGAGAATCAGGGTCGGGGCCTAGAGCCCGAGTCCGGCGTGGATCCAGAGTCCACTGAGGATGAGGAGGAGGAGAATGCCGGAGAGCGTCAGGAACGCTGCCAGAGCAGCCCGGTGCCCGCCGGAGGGCAGACCGCCGGAGGGGAGACCGCCGGAGGGCAGACCGCCGGAGGGGAGACCGCCGGAGGGCAGACCGCCGGAGGGCAGACCGCCGGAGGGGGGCCCGCCGGAGGGCAGACCGCCGGAGGGGGGCCCGCCGGAGGGGGGCCCGCCGGAGGGGGGCCCGCCGGAGGGGGGCCCGCCGGAGGGCAGACCGCCGGAGGGCAGACCGCCGGAGGGGAGACGGCCGGAGGGGAGACGGCCGGAGGGGAGACGGCCGGAGGGGGCGAGCCCGTCCGACCCGAGCCCGTCCGAGTGCAGCCCCCGACGCCCCTCCCCTCGGACCTGCTGGGAGACCTCACTCCGCTGGCCACCCTCTACCTGGAGATGAGCTGCTTCAGGGGGCAGGGGGAGGAGCCAGGGGTCCTGAGTGCCGCCGGCTTCCTGCGGCGCTACTTCTTTCTGCTGGACGCGGAGCGCGTGCGGCGCGCGTGTCTGCTCTGCCACGCGGAGCGGCCCGAGATGCAGAGCTCCTTCATCGAGGCCGTGCAGGGTGAGGGGAAGTACCCAATGCTTGGAGCGCTGCGGTTAGTGGACAGAACAAGAAGACCAACGCTGTCTCCCTCTGCCTCCACAGAGCTGACCCGCTCCAGTAAGGTGGTGGAGGTCATCCAGAAGGGGGACCTGCTGAAGTCACTGCGAGGCCTGAGGGAGCTGCAGCCCTGGTCCGCCCCTGAGCTCCTGGCTCACACACACAGGTCTGCCCCCCCCCCCCCCCCCGGCCTCTAGCCCCCAGCCAGTGTTCATTTTGTTAACGAAAAATGTTCGTCAATTACCTTTTTTCCATGACGAAGACGAGACATTGGCGAGCTAAAAATAGATCCATAGCAACCGATTTTCGGTTCTACACAAACCAAATTGACAAGGGGAAATCCAATGCCACACAAACCTTTTATAGAAAAGGAATGATTTTTTTTGCAAATTGATTAGCGAGTTTGCTTTACCAATGATGTAAGTAATATTGAGAATAGATTGTCTTCATCTAAACATTCCACAATGTCTTGTTTTTTAAAAAATGTATGATGACTATATGCTCTGTAAGGTGACCTTGGGTGTCTTGAAAGGCGCCTCTAAATTAAATGTATTATTATTATTATTATTATTATTATTAAACTAACGTTTACAAACTTTTCCTTTGAATACCCCGGAAAATCCGGTTGCCAGGACAACGTGACGTTTTCACTTTAGTACTCTATTTGACTGGAACTTCTTAGCAGGTGTCCATATATCAGGGGTTGAATATGTTTAAAAAGAGAAAATATTTTGACTAAAATGTAAGGGCTTTTAGTCGACTAAAACTAGACTAAAAGTACGAAGGAAAACAATGACTAAAATGTGACAAACTAATTTTCGTCTAAAGATTAAGACTAAATCTAAAATAGCTGACAAAATTAACACTGCGGGCCCCGGCCCCTCCCCCCGCGTCCCTGCCTCTTAGTTCAGATCTTGTAGATGAATGTGTTGCACGTGTATAAGGGAGTTTAACATATTGGTACTCCTCAGATTCATGTCATTAAGAAGCAGAATATAGAATTGTAGTCTCTAGACACAGGGACTTCCGTCCAGTCCCCTCCTGCCAACCCTCTCTGTGTCCCCCTGTGTCCAGGTTGTATGAGAGGCATGGCGAGGCGGCTGTGCGCTCCTTCTCCCAGTTCCACCCCGCGGTGACGCCCGCTGACGTCGCGCTCATGGCCCAGCCGCCTCACTTCCTGGCCTACCTGGACAACCTGGTGCAGTCGCACGCCGAGGAACAAAGGTTCTGCGCTTTGAAGTTCCATCGCCCTCCTCTCTTTAAACATATTTTGGTTGTAGTTTTTGATCTTAACAAGCTTTTCTTACTTTTTCGATTTTATAAATAATATAAAGTGTCTGTTTTTCTTTTTACTCATTTTTTTGTAGATTATCCTTTTTGGGCTCCCTCCTCCAATCAGAATCTCTGAGACAGGATTGGTTGGAGCTTGGTCTTTCCCATGATGCCCCTCAACCCTCCGACACCCTCACCGCGGACGGCCAGCCCAGGTGTCTCTCGTCTCCCTTCCGTTGTTATCACAAGGTCCATTTTGAAAACCCTATTCCCAAAGTAACCTCAATGTTCGTCCTCGACCCTAGGTGGCATTCCCATTTCTTCAGCTGGGGCTACGGGCGACTCCTCTCTCTGCTCATACAGCTTCCTGCCGACCTGTCCTCCAAGGAGACGATGGCGGAGACCTGTCGGTGCCGGGGGTACCAGAAACATTACAGAGCGTTTAATACCAACGATAATCATAACAGGGATGGACTGAACTGACCACCGACAGGGGGGGCGGTTCTGCAGCCCACCTCTGATGGGATATCAATTGCATTGCGGTGTCCAGCAGTTGTGTGAGTACGACGTGTGTTCGACCTGTGGTTACGTTGTGGCCCTCTGCAGATACTGGACTGGCTTCCTGTACTTGTGCTGTGAGCTGCAGCGACGCACGGAGGCCTTCTCCACCATCTGCAGGCTGGATGATATGAGCCTGCTGGAGGATCCACAAGGTTAGTAACGGCCTTCCATGATCCGTCTCGCATGACTCAATGAAGCAAGCAAAACCTTTAATCTATTCAAGGGAAGGCAGCGGGGCACACTTGATAATGAGTCCTGTGTCACCTCTCAACGTGTCCTTCCCCCTAAATAAGTAAAAGGTTTAGGATGCTTGATAGAATCATGTGAAACCAACTGAAAGATACAATACAACAGTGTGGTGCTGGTTTCTAGTGTGTGTGTCAGGGCTGCAGTCTGCAGGCGAGATCCGCAAGCCTCCTTTAGCAAGAGGCCTCCTGACTTCTAAAAGAGTGCGTCTCTCTCCTCAGTGGTACCGCAGACCGTCCAGGAGTGGAAGGTACTCATCCAGCTGTCTCAGCAGTGCAGCACTGAGCCAGAGCCCGCCCCCCCCACCCCCAACGGGACGGCCACGCTCGTCAACGGGTCGGCGGAGGGGCGCCGGCGCCAGGTGACCCCGGAGAACCTGACCCTGAGGCTGGCCCAGAGCGTGGGGCCGGATCGGGCGCTGGAGGTCCTGGAGGGCTGCGGCCTGCCGCTGGCCCTGAGCCCCCACTCGGCACTGGTGTGCGAGCTGCTGAGGGTGGCGGAGAAGAGACAGAGGTGAGGAGCGCCTTCCGAACCCCACTCGGAGCAGAGGAACCTCCAGAACAACATGCAATAGGCATGAACCTCGGTGCACACGCTCCATTCTTCATCAAGATGCAACCCGTATGGTCAGACCGTTTAGACTTGCATAAGTATGTTTTTTTTTTGTGTGTTTTGTTCCAGAGCCACAATCCAGACCATGCTGGAGCGCTGTGACCGCTTCCTGTGGTCCCAGCATGCCTAACTCCGCCCCCCCCCCAGCCCCCCCCCGTTGGAGCCCGAGCCGCCAGCTAAGCCAGAGCATCATGTATCCGGGGAGCTGTGGTCCCACCTGCTGTTATAAACTGTGACCTAACCTCATAATATGAGCATGCACAAGAGTTTATCAAACTGTATCATATTAATATAATACACACGCCGACAGTATTATTGGTCATCTTGCATAATTTTTTTTGTAGATGTAAGAGTGTTTAACATGCTGAGCTCCTTCAGGCTAATGCTTGTAACTTCTTTCATATGAAGGCAGGAAGAATGTTTGCTTTTATTTATATATTTCTCAAATGACCAATTTAATAAAGATTATAATTTAATGTATTAAGCAGGCGCGTCGTTAGACCTGGGCATTCGGGGCTATAGCCCCGGATCTTTTGGGATCAGCCCCGGATCTCTGCCGTAAAAAATAAATAATAATAATGTACATATATATATATATATATATATATATATATATATATATATATATATATATATATATATATATATATATATAGCTGCTTTCATACACGTAAGTACTGGCTGCTCTTCTGAATATATGCTGCATCGTTGCAGCAACATTGAAGACGATCGCGTTGACTTCTGCGGTCTGTTCTGCCTCCATGCTGTCTGCGTCAAACCAAAACAAACCTGAGTGACAGCGGCCGCACTTATCCCGCCTTCTGCAAATGTACGTAATATCCCTCCCCTTGCAATGCCGGCGCTGGCACTGGCCGCGTGAGCAAGATGTTATTCAAACAAAAATACATCAATCATTGTTTTATTCTTTAATTACACAATTTCTTTCATTCTTATAAATAAAAAAATATAAATACATATATAAATCTAGCCAACTTGTCAATCAAAATTAGTCTTGTCTTGTCTCTCTAGTGGTTGTTCATTCTAAAACACTACAATCTTTTGAGAAGCAAATGGTTGCAGCCTCTATAGGCTTACTGTGACGCTGATGTGAGTACTGTATGCATGCAATACTACTACTCATAGTAATAATCAGAGAGGGTTGAGAAACAGTGGGTTGACAATCCATTCTGGTACCTCATTTTGAAAATCCCCTAAAAAGAAACTTCACATAGGACTGTCTTTCAATTTTTAATACATTGCTTTGGAGGTTTTCAATCTAACATCCCACTGGTTTGATTTTACCTAAGAGAAAAATGTTTATTTTTTAAAGCATCCAAAGCAGCCATAATAATGAGATTATGAGACAATGAGAATGAAGCGGCAACAGTGTGACTGTACAGAGTGAGAGAGATGGCTTCAATGGATGACCAGGGATTGGTGGTGGCGTTACCCAGGAAGGGCGGCTGTAGTTAACTGCAAGCAACAGAACATGAATAGTGAAGTGGAGGAAGGAGTCGAAATGAGACTTCATTAACAGATTCATGTACAGCTCAGATTTATATGGAGATAAGCTTCTTAAACAACTTGCATACAGCATAAGCAAGTAACAGAAACAGATTATTTTTTCATTATTTAAATCTACATCCTGGTTACACGTCGCGCGATAGCGCATATCATTTCATGCAAGCGAGTGTTTACTTCCTGGTTACAGGTCGCGCGATAGCACATATCATCTCATGCGATCTTAAAGAGAACTTGACGTGAACAGTTTAGGAATGCATATTCCGGGAAAACATTAGAACTCTGAAATGCTGACTAAATATAAAGCATGTTTTTATCTGTAACATTAAACCTACACTGAAAATAAGTAATAACTTAAAAATGAAACATAAAAGCAGACCACTACTTACTTGCCGTTGCCTGGCTGGGGGAGAAAGGTCCGTCGGAGCAGCGATGGGTTCTTGACATCGGGTAGGTGCACGCAGGCTATATAGGCTATTCTAATGTCTTATTTTTGCCCTGGCGCTCGGCATAGGCGACCTATGTGTTGGGGGCGCCCTTAATTCATTAATCGATACATTAATTAATTAATTAATTAATTAATTAATTAATTAAGATACCGTAGCACGCAGGAGTCAGGACGGTGCTCCCCCCGGGCTAAAGCCCCGGATGTTTTCAATTGCTAACGACGCGCCTGGTATTAAGTGAAGACTGGGCCAAAATGTTATGAATATTGCTCTTAATAAAGTTTTCAAATCCTGTTTGTATGTTGTTGATGAACTAAAGGTTATAGCTGTCATCAGAACATACTGGACTGGGTAGGAAGTTGTCTCAAGTCACTTCCTGTAGGCCTACGTTCTGTTTATACCCGTGGGGACGGGATACTCTCAGAGCTTTGATCTTTGTTCGGCCTGTAAGAAGTAGACTGGTTTTCCAGTCTATTTTCCAGTGAGCAGAGAGTGGGTCAACAGAGGCCGCGTTAATAAAACCGTAATGACATATGATGGATGACAAGGAACTGATGCTATCACACACCTGGACTCATCAAAGGGAAGGGGAACTCTAATAATTACATATGACTTTGTTTTTGAAGTGCTTGACTCAGGCTGGTCTCACTGTCATCAGTGGTTTTAGTCTATAGTTTACACTCATAGTTATGGTCACAATACTTCACAATTATTTGCCGAAGGCAAAGTGAATAGTGGGGAATAGCCTATTCCCCACTGTTCATGGAGCCTGAGGGGAATTATTGTTTTAGTGAGACTCGTTCTTCATGAATTTCCCTAATCCCTCTTCTCTCATCTCCTATCTCCCCTCCCTCTGTCCGATCCCATCCATAACACCTGCTTGTGTCATTGGAAACTGGCTATGGTATCATCAGATTGAACATTTTGGCATGTAGTTACGACATTGACATATCAGTTATTCAATGAAAATTCTTAAATTATAAAATGTATAAATTATATTGGTTGTGTATTTAGGCTCCCTTCTAACCCTAACCCTTCTATTAAATGCTAATACAGATTTAATACAGCATTATTTTTTCACCTGGTTTCGATTGAAAAAAAGTTTGGTCCACTAGTCCAAATCCAAAAGAATTGCTGCTTTGCTTTGTCCGCCTGTGATTGGTTAATGCATTGAGGTAGAATATTTGATCCTATCTGAAGGCAGATGGACCGATGAATACACTGGAAAGGGTGAGCCTGTGACAGATTGTAGTCAACATGAGCAGAGGCAGAGGAGCAGATTTGATTTGAAGGTTATTAGGCCGGCAGAGAAGCCGTTGTTTGATGTGGAATGGCTGTCACCCGCTGGGAGAGATAAGGGATTCTGCACATACCTGTCGACCGCATCGCCCCTGTATAAAATACTTCTTAAAGGCTTGCACCTGAGAAATACTGATCCCAACTTCTGCCAGCTCCCAGACTCCCAGTCACAGCCCTTACAGGGGAGACCGGCCCATTCGCAGGATAGTAGAAGGACTTTATTATTATTACATTTCAGGACATATCACTGTCTCACTTGTATCAAAGGGATGCACATCTTGAACCTGATATCCATGGTGTAGAGTCTCAGCTTAATGTACACAGCACTCATGGTAAGTGACCTCTTTAGTCTCAAATGATTTGAGCCGACCTGATCAGATGGGATGCATCACGCATGAACTCTGCCGGCAGGTGTTTTTAATTCATTATATTTGATTGTTTTAGGTTACCATCTCTCTGTTAGCCATGGCTGTTCTCCTGCTGTCTTTGCCTCAAAGTGTTTCTTCAAAGAAAGTTTTCCACAATGACTCAGGTTTGAACTGTTTAACCCAGAAAGCAAATATAGTCAACATTTTATAGAATTGGCATGGTTAACCATTTTGTGAGTTTTGTTGGATTGCATTTTGAAGCGGCCTGTCTTGTTGTTTAGAGACGGTGTATCTGGGATCCCAGTTTTTAGAGCCGGCTCTTCGTAGAGCGATGGAACTCACTGACGCTGCTTACACCCGAACGAGCGAAAGGTAAATGCATTCTGCATATGAGCTTCTGATTCCATAATCATCATTGACCCCCTTTTGATTTCGATCTCCAAGGCAGAAGATATCCCACACATATCTAGAATTAACATACATATATCAAGATCCGAATTATCCCACTAACTCTGCACCTCACTGTGCATCCTCCAGAGTGAAGATGTCTCTGTCTGAAGGGGCTCTACGGCCCAGCGACCTCCTGGCGCAGTTCAAACAGGCCGAGCCCAGCACCAGAGCTCACATCCAGGCTGCAGAGCTCCTGGACAACACAGTGGAGCTGATCAGAGAGATGGTCTACACTCACACCATGGTCATGCCAGACCACAGTGGTATTGAAACAGAATAACAAAATACTAAAATCAACGCTATAACAAACTCTGATATGTTCTGGTTCTGGTATACTTGAAGAGGAGAAGGAAGGATACGGTGATAGGTCAGAATAATCCCATCATCACTTAGTATGTCAGAACGTGTGTTTAGGTAAATGCACGGCTGTTTTTGTTAAGAACAAATAGTATCATTGCTCTTAGTTTCAGATAAGGTGATCGGTCAAGCAGGGTCCTGCTAGCAATGTAGATGTCAAATAAAGAAAGGCAATCATAGAGCAGAAGCTTTTTGCCAAGGGTCTGTCTTCCGAAAAGTGCCCAACTTTATTGTTGTTCCCGTGTCCCCAAAGAGCTGCTGAGTGACGGGGATGTGGAGGAGCTGCTGCAGGTGACTGGATGCTCCTCTGAGCTGAAGAGCATGCGCTGTGACACCGACTGTCTCTCCGAGCGATACAGATCCGTCACGGGGGAGTGCAACAATAGGTCAGCGCTCTCAGCCGTGACATGTCATCACATTAACATCTGCCCTCTGAACTAAACTCTTTTAAATCAGGCATCATTTTCGAGGGACAAGTTAATGTAGGGGCCCGGCGGGTCCAGACCCACAGCAGCCCTTACATCGACCTTTCAGAATGCCAGGGTAGGAGCTAGGGTCACTATCACCCTGCTGGGTCGGATCCACAATGTCTGTGGTCTACTTCTAGCATCCTGCAAGATGCTCAACCCATACCTGCTCCTTCGTAACATGTGTCTGAATGCAATCTGAGATGCTTTGGATAATAAAGCATCAAAAATGTTACTACCTTTGTCTGTCCCTCTGTCTGTTGGATAGACAAAGTTCTTCTTTGCCTTCTGACTTCCTATTCTTGCCCCCTCAGACAGCGTTCTAGTTGGGGTGCTGCAAACATCCCCTACTCCCGCTGGCTGGAGCCAGAGTATGAGGACACCACCGGCATGCCGAGAGGCTGGGACCCGGACCACTCCTACAACGGCTTCAGCCTGCCTCCGGTAAGACCCTGGCTCATTAAATCTCCCCCAGATGTGACTACGTTCTTTAGTTCAGTTTACATACACTGTAATACACTGGACCTGTTTGCCCGCCTGCATTGTGAGAACAGTCAACAAGGCAAACCCCACCTAACTGAGGTTGAAACAGGCTATTATAGTTAGGGCAGAACATCCACACATCCCTTTGCATTTATTTTAGGCTTACAGGATAATCTTGAGGTCGGGTCTGCTTGACTCCCAGTTGAAAGGTAATTGGCTCGAACCCTAATGACCAATAGGTCCACACCTCCTTCAGCCAGATGCCCCCTACCTGCTCATCCATAACAGGCGTCTGGATTCACTGTCACTTTGGAGATAGTGTCACTTTTGTCACATAAAGAAGTACTAATAAAGGCAAGGGTAGTGTTCCACATTTCAATTGGCTGCTCTTCTGTCATGGTGCCAGGTGAGGCTGGTGTCCCAGGAGGTGCTGTACACCCACAACGACAACATCTCCCTGGACTCCACCCTGTCCCAGCTGCTGGTGGAGTGGGGCCAGTGGATCGACCACGACCTGGTCCTGACACCCCAGAGCCCCAGCACCGCCGCCTTCAGGACCGCCGTGGACTGCACCCGCAGCTGCAGCCGCGACACGCCCTGCTTCCCCATCCAGGTGACACGCCCTGCCCCCCCCCATCAGGGTGACACGCCCTGCTTCCCCATCCAGGTGACACGCCCTGCCCCCCCCCATCAGGGTGACACGCCCTGCCCCCCCCCCATCCAGGTGACACGCCCTGCCCCCCCCCATCAGGGTGACACGCCCTGCCCCCCCCATCAGGGTGACACGCCCTGCCCCCCCCCATCAGGGTGACACGCCCTGCCCCCCCTCCCCTGAGGCCACTGGCAGGGAGCTGGTCCTTTGGGCCAGAAGGTTTGTCTCAGACGGTTCACTTGAACAGTATTAAGATGGTCAGAGTGAAGACCTGTTCTGTGTAACTCTGACACTGCGGCCGTAGTAACCCTTTTGATGATTCAATTCAGTGAAATTATATTTTATTTGAATAGCCCTTGAACACAGCTACCGTCTCAAAGGGCTTAACGTCCTCCACGGACAAAAGTAAGAGAAAAAAGTTACTCAACCGTGGGTTGATGGAGGAGTGGGTCGATTCTTTAATAAGTTTCATAAAAAGTGATGTCTGCAGTGGGTTCGAACCTCTAGACCTGGCGGCGTTAATGCACGCACAGTCCTCACCAAATTCAAAACCAAATTTCCCGTTGCATCACCTCCGACCTTACCGAGACGGTGCTTCCCCTTCATCCTCCTCCTCTTGGCCCTCTCCCAGATCCCGTCCTCGGACCCCCGCACCGGCCTCCAGAGCTGCATGCCCTTCTTCCGCTCGGCGCCGAGCTGCGGGCGCGGCCCCCTGGGGAGGGGCCACCGGGAACAGCTCAACGCCATCACCTCGTACGTGGACGCCAGCATGGTGTACGGCAGTTCGCCCGGCGTGGCCTCGGCCCTGCGCGACCGCCTCTCCCCCCGGGGCGCCCTGGCTCTCAACCCGCAGCACTCCGACCACGGCCTGGCCTACATGCCCTTCCTGAGCCGCGGGCCACAGGCTCGCCTGGACCCCTGTGGCCCTCGAAGGGGGGGGAACCTGTCCTCCTCAGGGCCGCAAGATGGGTCCCCACGCCGGGATAACGCCACCTCTTGTTTTCAGGCTGGTAGGACCCAGAAAACACATGTGATACAAATAAAGTCCCAAAACAACTGCAGCCTTGTTAGGTTCATATTCCAGCCGGCGCCTTTGACCCAGGCACTGGGCAAGTAGCCTTGGCTTTGGTCCTGCACTGCACTGTGGTTGCCCACTGCTCCCACTACTGCTAGTGGTGGTTTAATGCTCCCACTACTGCTAGTGATGGTTTAATGCTCCTAGTGCTGCCAGTGATGGTTGAATGCTCTTAGTGCTACTAGTGATGGTTTAATGCTCCTAGTGCTACTAGTGATGGTTGAATGCAGAGTCCTCAATTTCCTTAAGAAGGAGTCCATAATAGAAAAGCTTTGGTTGCTTTGTATTCTGGTGTTCCTCATGGTCATCACGACCATCACGTCTCCACAGGAGACTCCAGAGCCAACGAGCATCTGGGGATGATCGCGCTGCACACCGTGTTCCTGAGAGAGCACAACCGGTTGGTGGAGGCGTTGTATGGCCTCAACCCACACTGGAGCCCCAACACCCTCTATCAGGAGGCCCGCAAGATCATGGGGGCCGTCCACCAGGTAACGGCTGGCGGGTCCCACAGGAGGCCTGGTGGCTCACCCCTGTACATGCAGACAGCCTGATAGAATACCATACTATACTATTATACCATTATGGGATGTTGCTCTTTAACTTGGATCCTGCAGCCATACAGGAGATGTAGGCTCATCACAAAGTATTGACCTGATGGCCCTGATGACCCTGATGACCCTGATGACCCTGATGACCCTGATGACCCTGATGACCCTGGTGACCCTAACACTGATGACCCTGACTCTTCCAGGTCCTGACGTGGGACCACTATCTCCCTCGGGTCCTGGGGGAGGGTGCTCTCTCCCGCCTCATGCCCGCCTACGAGGGCTATAACCCTGACGTGGACCCCAGTGTTGCTAATGTATTTGCCGCGGCTGCATTCCGCTTTGCCCACGTCACCATCCAGCCCATGGTGGCTCGGCTGGGGCCCGGGTACAGCCTGGACCCCCAGCACCCGCCGCTGGCTCTGCACCACTCCCTGTTTGCCTCCTGGAGGGTGGTGCAGGAAGGTACGTGAGATGTTCTACGTGTATTGCTCTTTCCCCTAACAATGTACAACAGCACACTGCCCTTCATCACTGATATGTTCTATGTGTATTGCTCTTTCCCCTAACAATGAATACATAGATCATAAAGGAATTATCAGTGACCCTACAAAGCCCTGTACTCATGATCCAACTGCTGTACCTCCTCCTTCCTCCTCCATTACACTAAACCCCCTCCCTCTCTCTCCTCTCTCTCCTCCCTCTCCCCCTCTCTCTCCTCTCTCCCCCCCCCCTCTCTCTCTCCTCCCTCTCTCTCCTCTCTCTCCACCCCTCTCTTTCTCTCCCCCCTCTCTCTCTCTCCCCCCCTCTCTCCTCCCTCTCCCCCCTCTCTCTCCTCTCTCTCCACCCCTCTCTTTCTCTCCCCCCTCTCTCTCTCTCCCCCCCCTCTCTCCTCCCTCTCTCTCCTCTCTCTCCACCCCTCTCTTTCTCTCCTCCCTCTCCCCCCTCTCTCCCCCCTCTCTCTCCTCTCTCCCTCCCAGGGGGGGTGGACCCAGTGCTGCGGGGTCTCCTGCTGTCCCCGGCTAAGCTGCAGGTTCCCGGGCAGATGATGGTGGAGGAGCTGACGGAGCGCCTGTTCCAGGCCCAGGGCGGGATGCCCCTGGACCTGGGGGCCCTCAACCTGCAGCGGGGGCGGGACCATGGACTGCCTGGTACCCACATGTTGTCTTTCATTCATACTTTTACTCATCTTTGAAACCACGCAGCTCCAGCTGTTGAGATGTTGACTCCCTCGGTGTGATACTGCTGCTACCTAGCTTGACAGCAACCTTGTCTTCTGTTGTATAAAAATAGTACTCTGGTACTTAAGAACAGTACTTAGCATTGGGTAGCGTCTGATCCTAGCTATCTTTGTTGTACACGGGAAAGGGTGAACAAAGCAACTGTAAGTGCTTGGCAGTTGGTGTCTATGAATATCCTAACTGTACCAACAGTTATATATTGTTGTTTCTCTTTCCTCCGACAAATGTACTTATTGTAAGACGCTTTGGATAAAAGTGTCTGCTAAATGCCCTAAATGTAAATGTAAGATAACGTTTACTAAGATTGACACTGTCTCAAGTGGCCAGCCCTCTCTCAGTCTCTACTACTAAAGGACTACCAGTCGATCCATGCTCTGGTCTCTCTCTGCCCGCTGGCCTATCAGGATACAGCTCTTGGAGGGAGTTCTGTGGCCTCTCCGTCCCCAACACCACCGCGGACCTCGCCGACGTCCTGGGGAACCGGCCGTTGGCGCACAAGTTCCTGGAGCTCTACGGCACGGCACGCAACATTGACGTCTGGGTGGGGGCCATCTCGGAGCCGGCGCTGCCCGGGGGCCGCGTGGGGCCGCTGCTGGCCTGCCTCCTAGCGAGGCAGTTCAGGGCCCTGAGGGATGGGGACAGGTACAGACTCAAGGCATCACCTGGTTCTACTATCAAAGTGTTTAGTTAGATGTTCTGTACATCCGATGAAGAAAATGAAGAGTTCACTTATGCAATATTATGATACTTCAGAATCCTTCCACCTTGCTATCAAAATGTATTTACATTGAGTATATTTAGTATAATGATATATATTCAGTGTAATAAAAATAATATATATATACTATGTGAAATGATAACATTAAGTCTGACGCTCTGCGTTTGTCTTCAAGGTTCTGGTGGGAGAGGGAAGGTGTCTTCACCGCAGCGCAGCGTAAGCAGCTGAGAACCGCGTCTCTCTCACGCATCATCTGTGACAACAGTCACATCCAGCGCGTCCCCGCGGACCCCTTCTCCCGCACCGAGAGCGCAGACGCAATGCTGCCCTGCTCCCACCCCCTCATCCCCCAGCTGGACCTCGGCCCCTGGAAAGAACCGGACACGGGTACCAACCAACCAACTTTGAAACCATGATATCATGTTGATGGCAAAGGAGAGGAATGCCAGTTCACCCCTTTGTTCAGGCAATCATTTAGTGGATACTTTTATCCCAAATAACTTCATCTATTGTTCTACTTCGGTTTTTTGTTACTTTTCATTCAAAAGGCATCTTGCTCAAGGATGCCTGGAGGTATACTAAACATTAGGGCTCAAACCTAAAACTTTCCCCCACTAACTTTAGTTCATTTTGTCATTTTGATTATTGGGTTTATTCTTCGCCTGTGTTGCCTCCCTCTCGAAGACCCCAGGTGCGGTGTCATACCAAGGGTGCAGTACGGCTATTCTCTGCTGTGTGGCTCAGTGGTTCTCTTCCAGTGCCGCACTGGCTTCACGCTCCAGGGCCCTCCCTCTGTCAGGTGTGATCCGGGCAGCCAGCACTGGACACCAGCACCTCCTATCTGCCACGGTATTCAACAACACCCCCGTCAGTAGAGGCCGAGTAGCTTGGCTTAGCCCTACAAGGGATTTTACATGCTTCGGTGTTGCAAGACATACATACAAACCAGACATTATGTAACGGTGCATGAGAAATGTATACAATATATTCAATAAAAAATATTGAATATGCAATATATAAAATAGATCTATAGTATACTCCCTTAAGTTTCTAAACTATATTGTAGACAAAATCAGCCTTTTATCTTATCTGCAAAAACGTGTCCACAGCGTTTGGCAGATGTGTCCTATTTTACCAAACGTGATAATGTATCTAAATCTAAATGTATGTATGTATGTTGTTTTAGAAGTTATTCAATGCAGAACATAATGTCTCTGCCTCAGGAATCTGTCTGTCTGTCTGTCGGTCTGTCTGTCTGTCGGTCGGTCGTGCCGCCCGTCCGTCTGCACGTCCGTCCGTCCGTCTGTCTGTCTGTCTGTTTGCACGTCTTTCGGCCTGATGTCTACATGTGTGTGGGATCCATATCTCTCTATATATCTCAGTGGTCCTGTTTGTTCCAGACCTGAACCCTTCCGTAGGGTCAGTTCTGGGGGCCGTTGTGGCTGTCCTGGCAGGCGTCCTCATCCTGGCCCTGCTGCTGGTTTGGTACAGAAGGTGGGCGGACTCTAAACCACTACTCACTAGACTACTGTCTAACTGCTTTCTATTGCTAAGACAACACATAGATCCTCATTATGGTGGAAGCAAAGATAAATGAATTTAAAGCATTCTTATTGTTTTTGTGAACACAATGCTTGCTGACATGTATCTGAATAAATTATTGCTTTGATATATTATTGTTTTGTCCTTTTATGTTTCAGATATTTCCCAAATAAACAAGAACTGGTAAATGAAGGATGCTGTCAGCAGAACAGCTAATCCACGCTCTGCTGTCATTATAAAATACAGGACTGTAATTAGCTTTGGATTTGATGTTCTTATTTGCTCATAGCTATAGGGTTTAACTTCCTAGTTGGTTTGAGGTCAATTCAATCAAGCCAATGTGAAACACACCTCAACCCGTTCAAGTAAGCTTGGCTGTGTTTGATTTGTTGACAACCGTTTTTCAAAGCAATCATCACAGGGTGTGACATCACGTTCCTCTGGTGACATGACATGTCACTTTCACCGGCTGAATACTTTGATACTATTGGCTTTGACAACTGGCGAGGAGTCCATGCAGAAATTCCATATATTATATAACCTATGAGTCAACCTTTGAGCAGTGTTAGAAGACCATTGTGTTATTCTTCCTATCCAAAACCAGTTAGGCCACCATGTGTGGGTGAGGTTAGGTAAAAAACCTTACAATCAAGGTAGCTGGCAGTTCCTGGTGATGTTTTTAGTTTTCGCCCTGAGAACTGAGGTCATGGTTAGAAGGGCTCTTCTCCGATTGGATATTTGATTTGGCATTGAAAAAGGTTAGGTTAGTAGTGGTTAGGGTTATGTGAGTGGCAGTGAGAAAGGATGGGTTAGAGAGGCAACAGCACATAAACACAGCTTTACAGACGTACAACAAGGCAGCAACAGGAACCTGCAGGGTTAACATACAGCTACTCAGACATACAACAAGCACAAGCGAAGAACAGGATTACATAAACAAGGCAGAATAGCAAGAATAACAATTGTGAAAAGCATAAAAAAATAACATTTAAAAAAACATATCAGCGGGTACGGGCGTACAGATGAGACAGGAGACTGAGGGCAAGGTTAGATGGAGGGGAAGCAGTCACAGGAATCTGTTAGAAGGTGTGAGATGGTGTCTTTGAAGGCCGGGATGGAAATCAATTTGACCAGTTTGAGGTGTTTTTGTAGTGCATTCCAGTCAACGGCAGCAGCTGACTGGAATGTTGCTAGACCGAGTATGGATCTGGTTTCAGGGGTTGTTAGCAGGATGAGGAGAGAGGACCGGGTGTTATATGTGATAGGTAGACGATGCAGCAGGCGGGACAGGTAGGGGGGTGTCCGTTGAAGGGGGGTCTTGTAGATGAGAGTGAGCCAGTGAATATCACGAAGCGTGTGTGAAGTGTGAAGCGATGGCCAATTGACCAGTGAGTAAAGACTGCAGTGGTGGGTGTTGAGGGGGGCAGTTGTGGCAAAACGGATGGCAGAGTGATAGAGTGTGTCCAGTTTGGCGAGAGTGCCCTTGCATGCGGTTCTATAGATAGATCACCGAAATCAAGTGTTGGGAGAATAGTGTGATAAGTGTGAGTTTAGAAGAGGAAGTGAAGGCGGTAAAGGAAACCGAGTTTGGCCCGCACCTTAGACTGTAACCGGGAGATGTGATGTGAAAAGCATAGTGTAGTGTCTAACCAGATGCCCAAGTATTTGTAGATGGAGACTTGCTCCAGGATTGCCCACTCACAGGTGGAGATGTTTAATGGAGACGGAGAGGGAACACCCTTCCGATAAAACCACATGACTTTTGTCCTAGATTTGTTGAATGGCAGTTTCAGTTGTGAGAGGGCATGTTGTACCTGGAGAAAGCTATCCTGGTGCGTGGATTGGACAGAGGAGGGAGATGAATCACAGGCGTATAGGATTGTTGTGTCATCTGCATAAAGGTGAATGAGGGAATTGCCAGCAGCTAGGTGGATGTTATTGATGTAGATGGAGAACAGAGACGAGTTAAAAACCCCCTGCGTCGAATGAAGACGCACAAGGACCCCCTTTGCGTCAGCAATTAAAGCCAAAAGACCCTGAAAAAGCGTTGATTTTTGACGAACTCGGAGTGAGACTGCGTGGGGGGATGGCCTGCTCAGTTCTCAGGGCAGAAACTAACGCCCGAGGTAGTCTGGTCCAGCATCTCTTACTGCAGTTACTAGATGACCTTCTTTAATATATACTTACAAATAAACGTATCCGCAATCTTCCCGTGCTCAACAATTGGCAAAGTATTAAGAGTCTAGTTGTCATAGTTGTCTTTATTGGCTACACACAATTGAAAGCAAAAACATGTAAATCTACTCAGAACTTACTGAGATAACGCATTTGAAAATCTTGCATAATAAGAATTATTGCACTTCAGTTTTACCTTGAAAAACACCTTCTATACCAGAATTAATAACAGACGCAGAAATAATTTATTGTGACTGATTCTGATGGCTGTTGACTGTGCTCATGCACAAACTGTGCTGTATGGCTTGTATCGCTTCTGAGAGTATTCAACTATCATTGCAAATGGTTGTGCGTTATGCATTATGTAAAATACTAACGTAACACATGAATACTACAAATAAATGTTTTGTCATTTCTGAGCATAAAATGCAGTCCTTCATCTGAAATATTTAATTACATGAGTTAATGAGTATTAAAGTGTTTCTTACAACCAGCATGCAAGTAAAATCGGTTTATTATTCTTTCGCATTCACAGCGGTCTGATCTCTGACAGACAAAATGGTCATTTGTTGACCATTGAAGATACTCCTAATTCAGTGATGCCATAACAACAGACCATAACAATTAGTGGTACTACAGAGGGAAACTTTTAAGTGAAAGACATCCGAAAGAATCTTTGCAGAGCAAAACGGTCGCACTACCATATCTGTGTCATGTTCTCAAATATTTAACATATTCATACTTCTATTGGGTGTCTTAAAACCCTGCTGCTGGTTCCAATCCCTCATGCCAGAAGTGACCCAAAACCATTCTCTGCTCCCTCGTGAGGTGAGCCAAATGCAAAGCAATAACCTTCACACTACCATAATTAATCATCTACTGCGAGGAAGCTAGACTTCAGTATCAGCATGTCCTCTGTGAGCTAGTCTATGGCCCGGCTGCATGCTGGTGGAGACCTGCCCGCTCCAGTCCTCTAGCCCTGGTCTGTGAAGAAGAATCCTAACTTGGCCACGGTCATCTCTCTGCGCAGACGCATCACCTCCCGGAACATCTGTTCAGCTGCACAGCAGAGCAGGACCACAGAAGAGAAGAACCAGAGACAAGTGGAATTAGCATAGCTTTGTATTAGCATGACTCGTCAAGATTAGGATAAGATAAGACGTGCTTTATGAGTGCCAGACGGGAAACGTGGCAAAAGTAAAGGGACGTTGTAATAATTGGACACATTTAAAATGAGATTATGCAGAAAATATGGCTACAAATGTGAAAGAAGATTCAAACTGATACATTATTATTATTATTATTATTATTATTATGAGAAGAGAGTCGTATGTTTTTTTGGGAGGGTAAAGTAGAATTTTTATGGTTTCTTTAGTTATTCATTCATTTCAGACTCACCCTCGTGCCTCACGAGGCCCTGCTGTATATAACGGATATAGGTGAAGAAATTGCAGACAGCCGTGATCTGAGGGGGGGAGAAACATGGACAGGGTCACGTAAGGCTCAGCCTCCCTCAGCAGCATCGTGCTCAGAGTATTAGAGAAGAGCAGACAGGAGGTACCCGCGCACGACTGGAAGGAGAGATGTAATAGTAGCTCTCCTTGTCCCCCAGTTTGATCCGATGGCGGCAGAGCTGGGACGTCCCACTCAAGGCACACGTTCTGGGGGACAGAGAAGCATGCTGGGGTTAACTACCCCTGGGACCAGAGCTATACACTCAATACTGCTGGTCTGTAAACAGCAGGCAAACAATGGACACGGGGCCACAGCTCTCATGTGACAGAAACACTTAGTCATAGGTTTGCTTTTAATGTATGTAGAGTCCAGCTCAGCGGAGTAGGGAGGCCATCTCGGGGAGAAGCGGCGAGAGGGGTCAGGAAACAAAGGATGCAATGTTAAGGGAGTGAGAGGAAGTGGTTAGAGGTAACGTTTTTGTGTTAAGCAAACTCAAGCAAATCAAGATATTCAACCGATTCATCAGGGCAGAGTTAGAACGTTTACAAGGTTGTATTTTATACTCTTTTTGAAAAATAGGCAGTGTGCCCATTTACCATGCGCATTTCTGTTAGGGGATAGATCAAGTGATGATTGTTGGGTGAAAGGACTTACGTCTCTATCGTTGCCCTAAAGCCACTGGAGAAAGTAAAAAGATGGGTTGCTTGGTGTTTTAATTAATACCAGTGATTTTGACAAGTCCTCCAAATGTGAGTCCAAATGTGAGTGGAGATTTGTGGTGACCGAGAGGCAGAGGATGGAGGAACAACAGAGGAATACTATCTGGTCTACTGCAGGTGGGGACGAACTCACTTGTGCCCTCCGCATTCTGTGGCCGTGGCTCTGACCGTCGGTACGGCAGACATGGCGACGGGTTCAATGCTCAGAGAGTTGCTCTCCACCGCACTCTGCACGGACTGGGAGAGCTGACGAGAGAAGAACACATACAGAGAGTCACTTATTACCCTGAAAGAAAAGAAAGTGGAGGAGAGAAGCATCTGGAGTGAAAGGGGAACTACACATCTAAAAGTAGAACGAGTTCCCTCTGACGATCTGATGATCCTTGCCTCAGATCTGGTGAAGGAGAGACAGGGCCCGATGTCCTCCCTGTAGATGCGGCTGAGGAAGGCCGAGGCCCGGTCCACACCCGGCTGCTCTCTCCACGCCAAGAACTCTGTGTACAGGATGGAGTCCGTCTGGAAGCAGAAGACATATGCAGTGGTCAGCGACTGGGTGCATTACTCATGAAACTCTGAGGGTCTCAAGGGTGATATAGGAGATATAATGCAACGAGTACAGAGGTGTGCAGACAAACTATTGCATGCTCCAGTGGTTCATCCTGCAAGACTAGTAGGCAGGCAGGGAGCTGGTGTGAGGGACACCGTTACCTGGCTAGAGCTAGGGGCCCCAAGTCCCTACCCCCGGTTCCGGTAGGGCTCGTAGGTCCCCCTTGCCCGTTGACCGGGAGGCAGACCCAGAGAGAGTACGGCAGGGCCGAAAGGCTGGAAGGAGCGAGAGAAGGCAGACAGGGGCAGAGAGAGAGAGAGAGAGGTGAAACAAGAGAGAAAGAGAAGGAAACTGTGTGGCAAAGCAGAAAGGAGAAAAGCAACCTTGTCACACGACAGGAAGTACATGAGGCTGGAAGCAGAACTGAAGACTCGGAATAGGGAAGTGCTGATGTAGCGAAAGCAGCAGAATCGCGGTGGGAGGGGGGGGAAACCCTGCAACACACACCCCCCGATTCCTCGTTCCAAGAATAGAAAACTATTTTTTTCATTTATGCAAAGTAAGTTATAATAGATTCATACACGGCGACCCCAGTTACGGCACCTTGTTCAAGGACGCATAGAGTCTGCGGGTTTGAACCCAGAGCCGTGCAGCTTCGGTCTAACACCCAAACCACAAGGGGACCTGGACTGCCCTCCCGCTCCGGAGCTGTACCTCTCGCTCCTCTTTAGCGGCTGGCGTCCCGGAAACGGAGGGGGACGCGGCGCTCTCCGGGCCCAGCTGCAGGATGCCGCTGGCGCTCTTGTTGCGCGAGTGGCCCCGGCCCTGCTTGTGCCCAGCCTTGGGGGACAGCAGCTGGGGATGGAGCTGGCGGTTGGGTGTGGAGGGCGTGGAGGTCAGGACCAGTGTTTTCAGCGCAGTCACTTCGGCCAGGAGAACGTCGATCTAGGAGTCGGAGACAACGCACGCTGTTTGGGAGGGATACGTGATCCTGACTGTCTGATGATACCGTGAGGGCTTGGAGCATAGAACCTGAGCCGGGTTAGGGTTAGTGGGAATCGACCCCCTAACACGGCCTGAAGTAAAGCCATGCCCAATCAATTGAGCTAAACAGGACCAGAGAGATGTAGTTAAACATATACACGAAAGATTGACAGAGGAACATCATTTCTTGTTGTATTAGGTTTATATCATAGAGGTTTGCTTCAGCGATTCAAAACCGTGAGAGGAACTCCTGGAGACCAGAGTGTCAGGGAGAGTAGCTCAACAAGAGGGGAGCTAAGAAGACTTGACGATGAGACCGTCGTCACCTTGCCCTGGGCTTCCCGGAGCTGTTTCTCTGCCGTCGCTTGCTTGACGTTGGCCTCGCGCACCATCTTATGGGCTTCCTGTAGTGGAGCAGACACCTCTCCGTGTTTAGCTTTGACTCTTTAAGGAGAGCACATGTTGGACATTCAAGCAACAAATTGGCGCAGGTCCATTTTTGCACCCCCCTGGTGAATACAACTTATGAACCACCATGCACAGCGGTCCCTCTTAATGTGCACCCTAAGGTGGCGTCGAGGGCTCACCTCAAACAGACTGGCGGTCAGCTCCTCCAGCTCCTCTTCCAGCTGGATCCGGACCTGCGCCAGACGCTCACACTCCTTGTCCTTCAGCTTTAGCTCCTAAGAAAGGATTGGGGAAAGACTCAGCATTTATCTTTGTCGGAACATCTTGCTTTATGGCATACGTGTGTACGTGTGCGTGTACGTGTGCGTGTACGTGTGCGTGTACGTGTACGTGTGCGTGTACGTGTGCGTGTACGTGTGCGTGTACGTGTGCGTGTGCGTGTGCGTGTACGTGCGTGTGTACGTGCGTGTGCGTGTGTGTGTGTGTGTGTGTACCTTCTTGGCGGCATCCAGCTGTTCCCTGAGGATCTCCGAACCCTTCTCTCGGATTTCCTTCTCCATGATCTCCAAGGAGGATTTACGGGAGAGCACTCGCTCATGGTCCGTGCCAGACATCTGTCTACAGCCAGATGAAACCCACTCAGCCCAGTCCGCCTTACTGCTGCTCAGCCCTGGGTCCAAACCAACCAATCTGGATCAAAACAGTCATAGACCTAATCAGAATAATTCAACATCAACTAGGGCTGTTCAATTAATCGAATTTCGATCGCGAAATCGTTTCAACTCGTATAATCGAGTTGAAACGATTAATTTGACATTTTCCATTTTAAAGTAGCCCTAGAGAGTTTATGTAAGTTTATGAAAGAGACGCGCATGCGAAAGCATTCAACGCGGCGAGAGAGAGTACAATCTAACAGGCGTGCTGCATCAGGAAGTATGCCGTTGGCAGGAGGCGGGACATGCCAGTGAACCGCCAATCAGCAGCATCGACTGTTGACAGACATGTTGGAGTAGACCTACCGCGTGGAATCTAAAGTTTCAGTAACGTTACAGTTTGATGAACGATAACAAGCTCCTATAGCAGACTTTAACTAAGAGTTCTTTAAGGCAGAACTGCCAAGTACATCTTGTATATGTATTTCTGTTTAACAACAATATGATTTTTATTAGCCATGTGTTTGTTATGGCTTTGTGACTTTTAACTTTGCTATGGAGAAATGCTGGGACCGTTGTTCTCTAGACATTAAATAGGTTAAGTTAGTTTTGGATACTTATACGTGTTTCTGTGATATTTGATTGTCTTAATATATTGTATTCATGAAATGTTTTATAAAAATCAAATGTTAGATTCAGAATGTTGTGGCAGACAGTACACTTACACACGAAAAAGGTTTTATTTTGGATACTTATAATATACGTGTTTCTATGTCATAATTGATTGTATCAATAAATGCATGTTTTCAAACTCAAAAATAATCGTTTGAATAATCGTGATATCAATATTGACCAAAATAATCGTGATTATGATTTTTCCCATAATCGAGCAGCCCTAACATCAACGTATAATCAATACAGTTTCACAAGTGCATTGATGATGTCTTGAAGTTGAAATACTGCTAGAGTTTTAAGACAGCTTGTAAATAAAGGAGACCATAATTGGGTTTTGGGAGTTGATACACAATGGTGATTATAGTAAATCAAGGTATATACACTGAAGGTTTACTATGGTTTGCTATATCGGCTACTGACGGTAACGAATGAAGAGGCTCTTCAGTACTATAGCCAAATGATGACTGTCAACAGGCTCTTTTGCCAATCAATTGTTTATCCTTGCAAAACCATTCCCAATTGACCATGTAAGGTATGTCTTGGACTTTATTTTATTAAAGACTACCGTAACGTTAAGAAATCCATCAATGTTTTGTAAAAGATGATGTATGGACCAAACACAAACAGTCTAGTTTGATG